>NC_134353.1:646746850-646919350 GCF_048569485.1 Anomaloglossus baeobatrachus | reverse complement strand
CACACAGGCCTGGAAAGAGACAGCACAGGCCTGGAAAGAGACAGCACAGGCCTGGAAAGAGACAGCACAGGCCTGGAAAGAGACACACAGGCCTGGAAAGAGACACACAGGCCTGGAAAGAGACACACAGGCCTGGAAAGAGACACACAGGCCTGGAAAGAGACACACAGGCCTGGAAAGAGACACACAGGCCTGGAAAGAGACACACAGGCCTGGAAAGAGACACACAGGCCTGGAAAGAGACACACAGGCCTGGGAAGAGACACACAGGCCTGGGAAGAGACACACAGGCCTGGAAGAGACACACAGGCCTGGGAAAGAGACACACAGGCCTGGAAAGAGACACACAGGCCTGGAAAGAGACAGACAGGCCTGAAAAGAGACACAGAGATAGAGAGACAGACACAGAGATAGAGAGACAGACACAGAGATAGAGAGACAGACACAGAGATAGAGAGACAGACACAGAGATAGAGACAGATAGACTGATACAAAGACAGACAGAGAGATAGAAACAGACAGACAGAGCCAAACACAGACAGACAAGGAAAGAGACAGACAGACAGCGACACAGTAGAAACTGGGAGAGAGACAGAGAGACCGTTGCTATCCCGGGCAACGCCCGGGTACTACAGCTATTAATATCATAATAACTAATTATACTATATACGGTAAATATATATCATATGTTAAGGGTTTGCACACTAATCAATAGAGCCAAACCATGTGCTCTAAGACTTTAAGGCTTTGTTTTCATCTAGCCTCATGCATCTATGATTTGATTTATAATGCAGGAAAGTTTTTTAGTATCAGGCAAACAACATTTTCCTTTCTGATGGAAAACAGACTTTTGTCACAATGTAAACAATTGATATCAAAAGTAGGGGCAGAGACTAATGCTGGGATACTTTCTGGGCATCTTGGTGCAATTATGATACAACAGTGCTAGTAATGCTATAAACCTGCAGATATGGGGTTAATCTGCAGGTTACTAGTATTCTGAAGCAGTGTAGCCGCCGCACTGAAAGCTCCAGTGTCGGGAGGAAATTTATTTTATTCCTGCCGGCAGCCTCAGGCTTTCAGTCATACAGGAGTGGCTGGCGCAGTTTCAGGCACATCTCTGTACATAGTGAGTGCCAGCTGCAACCACGGCCCGGCATTGACTGACCACTGCAGTAGTGCCTTGTAGTCCAACCACACCACCAGCACTGATTAGCAGCTCTCTGACACTATACAATGTACACAAAAAGCTGTGGTGTGTGTGTGAGGTTATACAAAGCTCAACAAGTAAACTCTGCTAGATTTGCCACTGAGAAAACAGATTGTATCTCAAACTGCTGCACCCAGTAAACTAAGTGATACATCACTGGAATCAGGGTCTTTGTCCCTTCCTCATGATGCTGTCAGATATCCAACTGCCTCAAATGCTTAGAATGGCTGTACAGACTAAAGTACACTTGTGTTAGGACTGGTTTTAGACTAGGAGGACCTTCACTTACTAACAGCAACAGATCTCAACATTAGTCAAGTGTACTTTCCACTGTAGTAGCCATGTTCTATTGAGAAACAAATGTGAAAAATACAAGGAAAAAAAAAACTACGTGAAATCCATTGCAATTTAAAAACTGAGTGCAGTGTATGTGAACACATTTTTTAAGTGGATTCCGCCATGAAATTGCTTGAAAAAGCTCTCATACTCTCAGAATAATGGACATATGCTTTTCTATGTAAAAACGACTTTTTGTACACATGTTCAGTATTTAGAGTGTCTCTAACCGCTTGACGTTTCCAAAGATGGCAAGTGGTTAAAAAAAAAGTGAACTGACCATTCTTCAGGCATTTTCCAGGTTAAAGGCATTTTAAAGGTTAAAAGGGAATGATTAAAAAGCGCCCAGGCATTTTGCCAGCTTCTTTGCTCCGTAAACGGCTAGTGGTTTTATTATTCAATGGAGTTAAAAACACAACAAAAAAAAGTCAATGAAAAGAGGACTCAAAAGCATCATAAAACGCTAAAGCAAAAACAACGTCAAAGGGCTCATGAAACGTCTTAAAAAAACTATGCAAAAGATACTTCAGGGAACAACTCTTGCAATTTACTGAAGAGAGCTTCACTTCGCAGGTTCACCTGATTAAAAAAGTCATTGGGCCCCGATTCAGCTTTTACGTCAGAATTCTGAAATAAAATGCTTTGAAAAGCAGCAGAGGTTTGGCACAACCTATGGCGGCACTAAAATTATGACTTTCTGCATTCTCACGCCATTTTCACCCACTTCCAACAAAGCAGGCAGGGTTTGAATGGGGCGACGTGTGATCGTCAGGTTCACAACAAGCAGCAGCATTTGCTGTGCTACAAATCTCACTCCAGCAGGAACTAAGATTTGTGACAAGGCACATGCAGACGCACATGCCCCTCAGACGTTCCTACAGGCATATAAATTCAGGAGTCTAGCATTCCCCCCTGCCCACTCCTCACAACTGTCTTCATGAATTGGCTCCATAGTGTGCACAAACCCAAAGGCACGTTGCGTAATTCCATGCGTTTACGCTGCATATTGCACTGCAACGTAAACACGTGTCCTGCGTCCCAAGCACAATCTATGAAGATAGTGCATAATCCATCCGCACGTTGCGTTTGAGAGCGCAGCGATTTGCATGCTGAAATTTTGATCCAAATCGATGCTCTCAAAAAAGCAACATGTCACTTAGTTTGTGCGCTTTGGATGAAGCTCCCACTGTCTATGGTGGGGGCAGCATCCAGAGCGCATGAAATCGGCATCTATTCTGCAGACACACTGCATCCATTAACGCAGTGTTTCTGCAGCGATTTGAAGCGCACATGCACTGGCAAATCGCTGCAGATTTTTCAGCATGGACACTACGCAACGTGCGCACATAGCCTTAAGCTGGATTCACACATTGTATATCGCAGGCAGTTTTTTTATTCCCAATTGACCTTTTTACCACCTTTATTCTCTTAAAAGCATGCTGCAGGCAGTTTAAAATCTATAAACATGGCATTCTTAACGCAACATACTTGGAGTATGGACTGTTTTCTAGCGGAATTTCTGCTAACTTTTTCAAAAAGACTTAAAAACAATAAAAAAAAAACAAAAAACACAACATTAAATAACGTTTAAAAAAAAACACTCAAAACTCTTAAAGGTCTTGAAAACTTGAAAAAGGGTCTGAAAACCTAAAACTCTAAAACAATTGTAATTCATAAAGTATTGAATTTTGTTATAAGCAGGTTAAAAATGTTGGGAAAAAAAAAGAATTGTACTCACTTGCGTAAAGGGTTGACAATCTCGGTGCGCAGCAAGTCTCGTGTGACAGTGTACGAATCATTGTCATTCTCGTCTGGGGGACGAAGGAGTATGGTGTCCAGAACAGAAGAACATGCAAACATGCTAAAACACAATAGAATATGACTCACATAACTGGACAGTTATCATTAGAGGGCTCTTGAGTGTGTTATCGCTAAACTCTACATTCAAAACGGCATAATAAATTATTAGGTTATGCACAACTATAGCAAATGTTTAAAAGAGATATTTGTACTTGTAGAGGAAATAAGGCAGCACAATACTAGAACATGTAAATAGGCCATAATGGCAGCTTAACCACTTACCGATATCCGCAGTACACGTATGGCACAATTTCAGAGCGGGCTCACTGGATGAGCCGGTCCGATACCTAGCAGATGTGGGTATGACAGCCAGGACCTGCTTATAACAGATGCAGCGGAGCTCCACCCGCAACTGTTAAACTGCTAAATACCACTAACAGTGGCATTAACATTGCACTGATGTGATGGCGGGGCACCGATAGGTTGCTATGAGAGCCGGCGATGCCCATCATCATGGAGCTCCATTGAAACTCCGCCTCATTTTTGCTATATACATCATTACTTTGTATTGCTGTATATATACACGTCACTATAAAATCTAAAAGGAGGAAAAGACAGACGGCACTCATCGAAATCCAAATGCAGCATTTTATTTTTTCATATGAGGAAGGGGTACAAGTGGAGGGTGAGGAGAGGCTTACAACGCTGGACAACGGCGAGCCATTTCGCACTCCTTGTGCTTCAACGGGTTACAGGATCCGTTGAAGCACAAGGAGTGCGAAACGGCTCGCCGTTGTAAGCCTCTCCTCCCCCTCCCCCTCCACATATGAAAAAAATAAAATACCGCATTTGGATATCGATGAGTGCTGCCTGTCTCTACTTCCTTTTGGATTTTACACATGGTCTGCATTCATTCAAGAACGTGTACCCAGCACATAAAGGTATGAGGAATGATCTAGCAGCACATTACCACATGGATTAGCTATGGCCGTTTTTTTCTACTACTGCTGTACGTCACTACATATTATATTATATATATATATATATATATATATATATATACACACACATTATATACGTCAACGTGTAGCCTGAGCCTAAATCATAGGACCGCTTTCATTACTGTTAATTTCCTAGGCAATCTATGGATAAGTTTATTTAACATTTGTGCATGAACGTTTCTATAAAATGATAGATCAACTGCTAGTAGGGTAGCACATTTATTAAATTAGGAGAAAAAACCCCGAACAGTCCATTTAAGAATATATAATGGGTAGTATATAAAAATGTAATACTGTTAAAAGCAAAGTCACCAATATAAGAAGGGAATTTTGTTTACTTACCGTAAATTCCTTTTCTTCTAGCTCCAATTGGGAGACCCAGACAGTGGGTGTATAGCTACTGCCTCTGGAGGCCGCACAAAGAACTACACTTAAAAGTGTAAGGCCCCTCCCCTTCTGGCTATACACCCCTCCGTAGGAGTACGGATTCCTCAGTTTTAGTACCAAAGCAAGAAGGAGGAAAGCCAATAACAGTTTCAAAACCAAATTCAATCCGATAACTAGATCGGAGAACTTAAGAAACAACGTGAACAACATGTGCACCCGAAAAAACGAAACCCTAAAAACAGATAGGGCGGGTGCTGGGTCTCCCAATTGGAGCTAGAAGAAAAGGAATTTACGGTAAGTAAACAAAATTCCCTTCTTCTTTTTCGCTCCTAATTGGGAGACCCAGACAGTGGGACGTCCAAAAGCAGTCCCTGGGTGGGTAAAAAGATACCACATGAACGGGCTGTCATACAGCCTCTTCCTACAGGTGGGCCACCGCCGCCTGAAGGACCCGTCTACCTAGGCTGGCGTCTGCCGAAGCGTAGGTATGCACTTGATAGTGTTTGGTAAATGTGTGCAGACTCGACCAGGTAGCCGCCTGGCACACTTGCTGAGCCGTAGCCTGATGCCTCAACGCCCAGGACGCACCAACGGCTCTGGTAGAATGGGCCTTCAGTCCAGATGGAATCTGAAGCCCAGCAGAACGGTATGCGTGAAGAATTGGTTCCTTGATCCACCGCGCCAGGGTGGATTTGGAAGCTTGCGATCCCTTATGCTGACCAGCGACTAGGACAAAGAGCGCATCCGAACGGCGTAGAGGCGCCGTGCGAGAAATGTAAATCCTGAGTGCTCTCACCAGGTCCAACAGATGTAAACCCTTTTCAAATTGGTGAACTGGATGCGGACACAAAGATGGCAAAGTGATATCCTGATTGAGATGAAAGGAAGAAACCACCTTGGGAGAAAACTCTGGAATTGGACGCAGTACTACCTTGTCTTGGTGAAACACCAGGAAGGGAGATTTGCAAGATAACGCCGCCAGCTCGGACACTCTTCGAAGAGATGTGACCGCTACAAGAAAAACTACCTTTTGTGAAAGCCGAGAAAGGGGAACCTCTTTCAAGGGCTCGAAAGGCGGCTTTTGAAGAGCAAGGAGAACCTTGTTCAGATCCCAGGGTTCCAATGGTCGTCTGTAAGGAGGAACGATATGACAAACTCCTTGGAGAAACGTGCGTACTTTAGAAAGCTGTGCCAAGCGCTTCTGAAAGAATACGGATAACGCGGAGACTTGACCCTTAAGCGAGCTAAGGGACAAACCTTTTTCCAACCCAGACTGCAGGAAGGAAAGAAAAATTGGCAATGCAAATGGCCAGGGAGAAAACCCTTGAGCCAAGCACCACGCTAAGAATATCTTCCACGTCCTGTGATAGATCTTAGCTGAGGATGGTTTTCTAGCCTGTCTCATTGTGGCAACAACTCCCTGAGATAAACCTGAGGCCGCTAGGATCCAGGACTCAATGGCCACACAGTCAGGTTCAGGGCCGCAGAATTCAGATGGAAAAACGGCCCTTGAGACAGCAGATCTGGACGGTCTGGTAGTGCCCACGGTTGGCCTACCGTGAGATGCCACAGATCCGGGTACCACGACCTCCTTGGCCAATTTGGAGCGACGAGTATGGCTCGCTGGCAGTCGGACTTGATTTTCCGGAGAACTCTGGGTAACAATGCTAGAGGTGGGAACACATAGGGGAGTCGGAATTGCGACCAATCCTGAACCAAGGCGTCTGCCGCCAGCGCTCGGTGATCGTGAGACCGTGCCATGAAAACTGGGACCTTGTTGTTGTGCCGTGACGCCATCAGATCGACGTCCGGCGACCCCCAGCGGTAACAGATCTGTTGAAACACGTCCGGGTGAAGGGACCATTCTCCTGCGTCCATGCCCTGGCGACTGAGAAAGTCCGCTTCCCAGTTTTCCACGCCTGGGATGTGAACTGCAGATATGGTGGACGCTCTGCTTTCCACCCACGTCAAAATCCGCTGGACTTCTTGAAAAGCTTGGCGACTGCGTGTTCCCCCTTGGTGGTTGATGTACGCCACCGCCGTGGAATTGTCCGACTGAATCCGAATCTGCTTGCCTTCCAGCCATTGTTGGAAGGCTCGCAGGGCAAGATAGATTGCTCTGATTTCCAGAACATTGATCTGCAAGGTGGACTCTTCCTGAGTCCACGTCCCCTGAGCCCTGTGGTGGAGAAACACCGCTCCCCACCCTGATAGGCTCGCATCTGTCGTGACCACTGCCCAGGACGGGGGAAGGAACGACTTTCCCTGTGACAATGAGTTGGGGAGAAGCCACCAACGTAGAGAGTCCTTGGCAGTCTGAGAGAGGGAGACAGTCCTGTCGAGGGACGTCGATTTCCCATCCCATTGGCGCAGAATGTCCCATTGGAGAGGGCGCAGATGAAACTGCGCGAACGGGACTGCCTCCATTGCTGCTACCATCTTTCCTAGGAAATGCATGAGGCGCCTCAGTGAGTGCGACTGGCTCTGAAGGAGAGATTGCACTCCAGTCCGTAGCGAGCACTGCTTGTCCAGTGGAAGCCTCACTATCGCTGATAGAGTATGAAACTCCATGCCAAGATAAGTCAGAGATTGGGTCGGGGTTAGATGAGACTTTGGAAAGTTGATAATCCACCCGAAAGTCTGGAGGGTGTCTAGCGCCACCTTCAGACTGTGTTGGCATGCTTCTTGAGAGGATGCCTTTATAAGCAGGTCGTCTAGATACGGGATGACCGAGTGACCCTGCGAGTGCAGAACAGCTACTACTGCTGCCATGACTTTGGTGAAGACCCGGGGGGCTGTTGCCAGACCGAAGGGTAACGCTACGAACTGTAGGTGCTCGTCGTGTATGACGAAACGTAGGAAACGCTGATGCTCTGGTGCAATCGGCACGTGGAGATACGCATCTTTGATGTCTATTGATGCTAGAAAATCTCCCTGAGACATTGAGGCTATGACGGAGCGTAGGGATTCCATCCGGAACCTCCTGACTTTTACGTGTCTGTTGAGCAACTTCAGATCCAGGACGGGACGATACGATCCGTCCTTTTTTGGGACCACAAACAGATTGGAGTAAAAACCGTGACCCTGTTCCTGAAGAGGGACGGAGGTCACCACTCCTTCCGCCTTTAGAGCGGCCACCGCCTGCAACAGAGCATCGGCTCGGTCTGGTGGTGGAGAAGTTCGGAAGAAACGAGTTGGCGGACGAGAATTGAACTCTATCCTGTACCCGTGAGATAGAATATCTCTCACCCAACGGTCCTTGACGCTTGCTAGCCAAATGTCGCCAAAGTGGGACAGCCTCCCACCGACCGCGGGTGTGGGCATCGGAGACCGCAAGTCAGGAGGACGTCGTTTTGGCAACGGTTCCTCCGGCTGGTCTTTTTGGGCGTGACTGAGACCTCCAAGAATTTGAACGTCTCTGGTCCTTTTGAGTCTTTTTTGACGAGGCGAATTGGGACCTGCCCTGTCCTCGAAAGGACCGATAACCAGACTGACCCCTCCTCTGTTGGGGCTTGTTTTGTCTGTGTTGTGGCAAGGAAGAGTCCTTACCCTTGGAGTGTTTGATGATTTCATCCAAACGCTCTCCAAACAATCGGTCACGAGAAAAAGGCAAATTGGTTAAGCACTTCTTGGAATGAGAATCTGCTTTCCAATGTCTCAACCACAGAGCCCTACGCAAAACAACTGAGTTGGCTGACGCCACTGCCGTGCGGCTTGTAGCGTCCAGAACAGCATTAATCGCGTACGACGCGAATGCCGCCATTTGCGAGGTCAATGGTGCTACCTGCGGGGCAAATGCACGTGTGACTGAGTCGACTCGCGCAAGCCCGGCCGTGATAGCTTGGAGTGCCCATACGGCCGCAAAAGAAGGCGCTAATGACGCTCCAATCGCTTCATAGATGGATTTCAGCCAGAGCTCCATCTGCCTGTCAGTGGCATCTTTAAGTGCCGCTCCATCTTCAACAGCAACCAAGGATCTAGCTGCAAGCCTGGAAATTGGAGGATCCACTTTTGGACACTGGGTCCAACCCTTGACCACTTCAGAGGGAAAAGGGTAGCGTGTATCTTTAAGTCGTTTAGGAAAACGCCTTTCAGGATAAGCGTGGGGTTTCTGGATTGCGTCTCTGAAGTCAGCGTGGTCCAGAAAAGTGCTTAATGTACGCTTAGGGTATCTGAAATGGATTCTCTCGTGCTGCGAAGCTGACTCCTCTACAGGAGGAGCTGGTGGGGAAATATTCAACATCTTATTGATGTTAAATATAAGATCATTAACTATGGCGTCACCATCTGGTGTATCTAGATTGAGAGCGGTCCCAGGATCAGAATCCTGATCAGTTACGTCCGCCTCATCACCCATAGATTCATCCCGCTGGGATCCAGACCATTGAGATGAATGTGAAGGCCCGTCATAACGAGCCCGCTTAGGCTGCCCGGGGCCATCGTCCGAGTCAGAGTCTTCACCCTGAGGTGTAGATGCCCGTCCCGGAGCTAGGAGCTGAGGGGGACCAGGGGGCAATACATGCACAGTGTCCGTGGTCTGAAGTACAGGCCTAGCTCGCAATGTGTCAAGAATTTGTGACATAGTGAGAGACATTCTGTCAGCAAAAGCTGCAAACTCAGTTCCTGTCACCTGGACAGCATTCACAGGTGGTACACCCTGGGACACGTCCAGCAGAGGTCCCGACTGTGCAAGCGCCGCAGGGGCCGAGCACTGCACACAATGGGGGTCCGTGGAGCCTGCCGGTAGAAAAGTCCCACATGCGGTGCAGGAAGCATATAATGTCTGTGCCTTGGCACCCTTGCGTTTTACGGGCGACATGCTGCTGGCTCTCTGCATGTGAGAGAGTCTATAGCCAAAGGGCGACCAGCGCTATGTAATACCAAGTATTTGTAGCAACAAAATACTAAGAATACTACGAGCACAAGAGGGGGTGAGCCCTGAGGGCTGCTTACCGCCCGCTGAACAGCGGGTAAGAGGCTGCTAGAATGCCTTGTCTGGGTCTCCCCGGCTCCCCTCTGCAGCTCAGCGTGTCAGCAAGAATGGCTGCCGGCTAATGTGGAGAGGGGCGGTCCGTGGGAGTTCCCAAACAAAAGTGCGGGAACAGTGTCCCCTCTGTGCTGACTGTGAGGGCTGGAGTATGTAAAAACGACTCCAGCCCTCAGCGCTGATGCACTGGCCAGCGTCCCGCCCCTCTCCTGACTGGCAGGTCTGGGGGCGGGAACGAACGAAAGCAGGCCGCAAAAGCCGGGGACTCGAGTTATCAGCGCGGCCGCCGTAAAAGCGCGGGCCGCGCTGAAGTCCCCGGCGCACTACAAGTGCCAGCCGCGCCGCTGTTCCAGCGGCCGGCGCGACCGAGTCCTAGACGTGGGCAGCGTCCCGCCCCTCTCCTGACTGGCAGGTCTGGGGGCGGGAACGAACGGAAGCAGGCCGCAAAAGCCGGGGACTGTAGTTATCAGCGCGGCCGCCGTAAAAGCGCAGGCCGCGCTGAAGTCCCCGGCGCACTACAAGTGCCAGCCGTGCCGCAGTCCCAGCGGCCGGCGCGGCCGATTCCCATAAGTGTGCCTGCTTCAGCTAAGCTGAATGAGGCCATGGCACAGGCGCCGCAGCGCTGATGTCCCCCGGCGCACTACAACACCCAGCATGCTGCGGTGTGAGCGCCAAATGCACGGGGACACAGAGTACCTTAAGGAAGCAGGGCCATGTCCCTGATGTACTCCGCTCCATCCAGCATCTTCTCCAGGGGCTGTAGATGGAGCACGGTCTCAGTGCCTGGAGACCGATAAATCCCACTTCACCCAGAGCCCTGTAAAAAGGGATGGGGAAGGAATCAGCATGTGGGCTCCTGCCGCCGTACCCGCAATGGGTACCTCAACCTTACAAACACCTCCGACATAAGTGGGGTGAGAAGGGAGCATGCTGGGAGTCAGTATAGACCCTCTTTTCTTCCATCCGACATAGTCAGCAGCTGCTGCTGACTAAAAACAATGGAGCAATGCGTGCGTGTCTGACCTCCTTGCGCACAAAGCTAAAACTGAGGAATCCGTACTCCTACGGGAGGGTGTATAGCCAGAAGGGGAGGGGCCTTACACTTTTAAGTGTAGTTCTTTGTGCGGCCTCCAGAGGCAGTAGCTATACACCCACTGTCTGGGTCTCCCAATTAGGAGCGAAAAAGAAAAGCAAATTATAGTTTGTACAAATGTGAATTATTGATGAAGGCCTTAGCAGTGATCTAAAATACATTTTTGTTCAAACCAAGCACAGTCGTTCAGTGCACCCTAGGAGTGACTGAGCAAGTCACTCACCTTCCCACCTACTGGTTTTCCATCTTTCTTAAGCCCTCTTTTCTTTAATTGACTGTTCTAGCATTACAGGAGCCTGAAACGCGCAGACATAGATGGAAAAAAAAAAAAAAAAAAAAACCAAAACTTAATGGGAAGGTACACTGAGCTGTCTGGCCATGGCAAAGGGGCACAAAGATCTTGTGCTTGGTTTGAACAGTGATTCTGTGCTGACAGACTCCTGCACACCAAATAACTGTGCTCATGGACACTGTTCTGGGGCGGACTCAAAGAAAAAAAGTTGTGGACAGAACATTTTGGGGTTTTTTTTCCCCTTAGATTTCAATCTAAAACTATTCCTACCATAGTAGTTGTAAAGTATTGGATATATCAAACATCCAGAACATAAATTATGGTTATCACAATGCACATCATTATACAATTACAGTCAGCGGCTGAATATCATGCACAATATGAGAAGATAAGGTCTGTAATAATTACCAGATTTAAGGGAACACCATTCCTTACCAAAAAAGTGTTGCGTCTAAATAGCAGGAATTGCAGTGCCCTTGTATTCCTTTTTTCCACCCTGTCAGACGTTCTACCGCTTCTCTGTCCATGGCCGGTGGAGTGTTTTCTTCAACACATTTACTGGAGTAGTCACGAAATGCTAAGACAAATATAGACTATATAAGAAATGAAAGTATCAGCCAGATCCCCCTTCTTTGGCATAAGACTGTAACCCAGCAGAACACTTACCAATAGAGTTACACCTTTGGATAGGATTGCTTGGTCCATGTATAGAGTAGAAGCGGGAATCTGGACGGCAGTTCCGTAGTTTTACAAACAAAGCCTTATTGACTCCACACTGAAAATAGCGAATCCCTCTGTATGTTCCATCTGTGTACGCAGATGAACGTTCCTCATCCTAAAGGGAAAATTAGGGAAATCATGATGTTCCTAGAAACATTGGTGCATATACTTTCAGTCTTATTTACCGTATTTTTCGCTTTATAACACGCACTTTTGTTCCCCCAAATTTTGGGGGAAAGTAGAGGGTGCGTATTATAATCCGAATATACAGATTATATACTGCAGGGCCCAGGGGAGGTGGGGGCAGCTCTGGAGCGGTGCTGGAGGCTGAGGCAGGCTGGTGAAGGCTGCAGGAGATCTCCTGCTCCCGCTCAGAATATGCACTGCCGATGTCCATCACCCCTTTTGATGGCACATGCCCCCCACCTCCCGTGTTACATGTGGCCCCCAAGCTGCTGCCCATAGTAAAATAAAAAAGCTTTACTTACCTCCTCCAGCGTGTCTCCCCGGTCTCCCTGCTGCCGCTGTGATCAGGCACGCAGAGATGATGTCTCTCTGCTGTGCCGATCACATGACCGGCACAGAGAACCAGGAAGTGCAGGAGCTCAGCAGCACAGAGAGAGACACGAGGGAGGGCAGCGCTGGAGAAGATAAGTAAAGAGTTTTTATTTTACTATGGGCAGCAGCATGGGGGCCATATCAAACACAGGGGGACGTGTGCCATGGGCAGCACAGGGGGACATGTGCCATCCATAGGAGACCTGTGCCAGCTGTAGGAGACATGTGCCATCTATAGGAGACGTGTGCCAGCTGTAGGGGACGTGTGCCATCAATGGGGGACATGTCGCATCACTGGGGGACGTGTGCCAGCACAAGGGGCTATATTCAATATAAGGGGGCCATATCTAGATTAAGGGGGCTAATTTTAGGATGGGGGGGGCTATGAGGGACATATACCCTATATGATTTGTTAGACCGACACTGGCATTATAAGACGGACCCCATTTAACATTTAAAAAATAAATAAATAAATCTCTTTTTCTTCACCAAAATTGGGGGTGCGTCTTCTAATCAGGTGCGTCTTATAAAGCGAAAAATAAAGGATCGAATGTGCTCCTTTGTCCCTCCAAAAAAAAAAAAAAAAGCTTGAACGCAGTCTGAAGAAAGTCTTTGTTGGCAACCTTGTCATAATAGACTGGATCTACCTAAATAGAATCTATAGGAAACTTTAGAATGGGAACGCAAGTAAACTGTGGGCCCGATTCATTAAAGTTTTAGAATTGTGAAGTAAAAAGCTTTGAAAAGACACGAAGTTTGGATACAATGAAAAGCTATGCTAAAATTAGGTGACAGTGTTCTCACGCCATTTTCACCCAACTCTGATAAAGTAGGAAAAGTTGGGGCAGGACTGGGGTGTTGGAACCCTCGCTCATCAAATTCATGACCAGAGGTGATGTTCCTTACACCACAAATCTAAAGCTGGGTTCACACATAGCGACAGTGACATCGCTGTTACGTCACCATTTTCTGTGACGTAACAGCGACCTTGTAAGTCGCTGTTCTGATCGCTGCTTAGCTGTCAAACACAGCGACGCAGCAGCGATCATAAGGTCGCTACATGTGCAGAGAGCAGGGAGCCGCGCACACTGTTTAGCGCTGGCTCCTTGATCTCCTAGCTACAGTACACCGGGTTAATTAACCCGATGTGTACTGCAGCTACATGTCACAGTGCAGAGAGCAAGGAGCCGCGCACACTGCTTAGCGCTGGCTCCTTGCTCTCCTAGCTACAGTACACATAGGGTTAATTACCCGATGCGTACTGCAGCTACATGTGCACAGAGCAGGAGCCGGCACTAGCAGCAAGAGCGGCGGAGGCTGGTAACGAAGGTAAATATCGGGTAACCAGGGAAAGGTCTTCCCTTGGTTACCCGATGTTTACAGTGGTTACAGCTTTCCGCAGCTGCCAGACGCCGGCTCCTGCTCCCTGCTCGCTTCATTTTGTCGCTCTCTCGCTGTCACACACAGCGATGTATGCTTCACAGCGGGAGAGCGACGACGAAGAAATGAAGCAGGACATTCAGCAACGAGCAACGACCTCACAGCAGGGGCCAGCTCGTTGCTGGATGTCACACACAGCGACAGCGACGGGTTGAAGGTTGATTTATGGAGAGGCGCAAGCCACTTGTCTAACAGTTGGTTTACTTAAGAGGTGTGCTCCTCGTAATGAATCAGAAGAGTCTGATTCCAGCACACAACCTCATGAAGAACTGTGTGAACTATGCCGGTCTTCATGAATCAGGACCTGTATGTTTTACATTCATGAACAACTGTAAATGTCAGCACTTAGGGGTACTTCACACACAGCGAGATCGCTACTGAGATCGCTGCTGAGTCACGTTTTTTGTGACGCAGCAGTGACCTCATTAGCGATCTCGCTGTGTGTGACACTGAGCAGCGATCTGGCCCCTGCTGTGAGATCGCTGCTCGTTACACACAGCCCTGGTTCGTTTTTTTATTGTTGCTCTCCCGCTGATAAGCACACATCGCTGTGTGTGACAGCGAGAGAGCAACAATCCTGAATGTGCAGGGAGCAGGAGCCGGCATCTGACAGCCTGCGGTAAGCTGTAACCAAGGTGGTTACGCGATATTTACCTTAGTTACCAGCCTCCGCAGCTCTCACGCTGCCAGTGCCGACTCCTGCTCCCTGGACACGCTAAGCTAAGCGGTGTGCGCTGGTAACTAAGGTAAACACCGATGTTTACCTTAGTTACCAGTGTCCGCAGCTTCCAGACGCCGGCTCCGTGCAAGCGCAGCGTCGCTTGCACGTCGCTGCTGGCTGGGGGCTGGTCACTGGTGAGATCTGCCTGTTTGACAGCTCACCAGCGACCATGCAGCAGCGATCCTGATCAGGTCAGATCGCTGGTGGGATCGCTGCTGCGTCGCTAAAGTGTGACGGTACCCTTAGACGTAAGGAGATAAATAAATGATCACCCACTGCTGCAACCTCCACAAGAGAAGGTATGTGGGAAAGGTTTATAACATCCATAAATTCCTAGATGGCCTGTCATATTAATTGACTTTTCTTGTGTTAGTGAATTTAATGAAGCTAGAAGAGTTTGTGTGTATTATGATGAACAATACTGGACTTCACAGTGAATACTACTTATGTGTCAATAGTCTGGACTTTAGATTCTCATCACTGAGTACAAAGTTCCTCAGCAATAGTCCTCAAGGCCCACCAACAGATCATGTTGTAAGGATTTAATTAGTATTGCCCAGGTAATCACCTTGAATATTTAGCGTTTATGGCTTTCCCTAAATATTATCTATGAATGATTTTTCCATACGATGTACAGAAGCCAAAAAAAATAAATTTGGTTGGTAAAATATATCACTTCCTAATACCCAATACATAGCTGTTGACCAAACAATGGTTTGGCTGATCATTTGGCTGGCAGCTATCAGTCTCCGTTCTTCCAAGTTCATTAGCAGTCAGCTCTGGCAGTGGCTTTTTTTTTTTTTAGAGAACAAAAAGTATTGGACAGTTCAAAATCAGAAATGCCGAATCGTTCCCTCCTCTGACATATTTCGGGGGAAAAGTTGGGAGGCACCCATACACATGAGATGGTCAATGGTGCCAGCTGCTATTATCGGGTTTGATCACGGTTAGATCAATGTGTATCAGTGCCTTAATTACTCCTTTCTTGTGTGAACTTGATGAACCTAATCCACAGACCAGCATATAATAGATGAAGCCTTAATTTGGAAGGTGAAGGACCCTATACAGAAGGCTAATGTCATCCTTACCCACTGATATCAACAGGTCCTGCCAACAGTCTAATGTGTATGGGGTCCTAATTTTTTGTAGTATACATTGGGGGAAAGGAGGATGGCCCCCTCCAGGGCTAAGCACAGTTTTCTACTTATCCTTTCCAGAGAAGGTTTTAATTACGAGCTACCCCTGTTTTATTTCACTTCCCCATTCAAATGAGGCCTGGTTTGGCACATGTAAAAGTAGGACAATAGTGATAAGGACCATCTAGATTTAAGTACACCGTGACATGGTTAGATGCCTTTTGCGCCCTTTAATAAAAAACCTGTTAAGCAAGTACCTTATATTTGTAACGTTTACACATATAGTGGAGTTCATGTATTTATTAATCACAGTCCAATGACACATTGTGTATTTACCAGGTTTCCCCGAAAATAAGACCTACCCTGAAAATAAGCTGTAGCCTGATTTACAGGATGTTTGGAGTATGCTTGAAATATAAGCTCCCTCCAAAAATAAGCCCTAGTTACAGTCAGCGCCAACATTAGTAGGAGCAAACTGCGCAATTTCTTAGAGCCCCCACTCTCTTAGGGAGCCCACCGTTTGTATTCTGAGGTTAAAGGGAACCTGTCAGGTGCAATATGCACCCTGAACCACGAGCAGTTCTGGCTGCATATTGCTAATCCCTGCCTAACTGTCCCTGTATACACTAGCATAGATAAACAGATCTTTAGAAAAAGTATTTCTAAAGATCTTTTACCGTATGCTAATGAGCAAGGGCACTAGTTCTCCTGGGCATTAGTTCCCCTGGCTAGTCGCTCCCATTAGCATGTTAGTAAGCCCCTGTGGGCATACTAACATGCGATTGAGTACGCAGCGTCACAGGATGATCTCACTCACCTCTCCGCTGCCATTGCCGCTCAATGCTGGATTTCGGCTCAGTGCACATGACCTTGGAGTTTGGGTCATGCGCACTACTTCAGTTTGAAGCCAGGACGCGTACACCCGGCTTTATAGTACACATGACCCAAACTCCGGGGTCATGCGCACTGCGGTGAAATCCCCCGTTGGACGCGATGGCGGTGGAGAGGTGAGAGATCATCCTGTGACGCTGCGTATTCATTAGCATGTTAGCACACCCACAGGCGCGTACTAACATGCTAATGAGGGGCGACTGGCTGGGGAACTAATGTTCAGGGGGCTAGTGCCCTCACTCTTTAGCATGCGGTAAAAGAGCTTTAGAAATGCTTTTTCTAAAGATGTTTAGCTATGCTAGTGTATACAGGAACAGTTGGGCAGGGATTAGCAATACACACCCAGAACCGCTTGTGGCTCTGGGTACATATTGCACATGACAGGTTCCCTTTAAGATTGTTTAAAGGACCTTTAGTGACTTCACAGTGCTGGCAAAAAAAAAAATCTTTACAAGTTCAAAAAAACCCACAAAATCTTAACATTCAAGTGTTTTATTCTGGATATTTTGTTACAATTAATGTTTTGTCATGTCACTAACATTTTATCACCATCTGCAGTTTAGGCATGGAATCAGCAAGACAGGTTTTGATTACCCCCTCCCCCCATTGTGTGCACTTTTAAGAAGTAAAAATTTGATGGCTGGCACTATAATATATATATATATATTTATTTATTTCACACAAACACACAGTGCCTTGCGAAAGTATTTGGCCCCCTTGAATTTTTCAACCTTTTCCCACATTTCAGGTTTCAAACATAAAAAGGTAAAAATTGTAATGTTATGTTGAAGAACCAACAACAAGTGGGACACAATTGTGGAGTTGAACGAAATTTATTGCATATTTTAAACTTTTATAAAAAATAAATAGCTGAAAATTGGCGTGTGCAATATTATTTGTCCCCTTTACGTTCAGTGCAGCAAACTCACTTCAGAGGTTCATTGAGGATCTCTGAATGATCCAATGTTGTCCTAAATGACTGATTATGATAAATATAAGCCACCTGTGTGTAAATCAAGACTCCATATAAATATACCTGCTCTATGATGGTCTCAGTGTTCTGGGTAAAGCACAGATAGCATCATGAAGACCAAGGAACACAACAGGCAGGTCCGTGATACTGTTGTAGAGAAGTTAGAAGCCGGATTTGGTTACAAAAAGATTTCCACAACTTTAAACATCCCAAGAAGCACTGTGCAAGCGATCATATTGAAATGGAAGGAGTATCATACCACTGCGAATCTGCCAAGACCCGGCCGTCCCTCAAAAATGTAATCTCAAACAAGTAGAAGACTGATCAGAGATGCAGCCAAGAGGCCCATGATAACTCTGGATGAACTACAGAGATCTACAGCTGAGGAGGGAGAGTCTATCCATAGGACAACAATCAGTCGTACACTACTCAAATCTGGCCTTTATGGAAGAGTGGCAAGAAGATAGCCATTTCTCAAAGATATCTATTAAAAGTGTTGTTTAAAGTTTGCCACATTAGTACTGTGGCCGATCTGACACAGCGAAAGATATCATTTACTACCATTGGGTACATTGTATCAATACTATTTAGGCAGAGTGATCCACGGATTGGGTTATGTTATTATGATGTTATATATCGATTCAGTGCGTATATTGTGATATATATGATATGGTCTATCATCAATGCTTTACCTTTCTATTTCTTTATTTTACTTTCTGTATTTCACGTAATATCAATAAATACTGATTGATTATAAAGTTTGCCACAAGACACCTGGGAGACACACCAAAATGTGGAAGAAGGTGCACTAGTCTGATGAAACCAAAAATCAAACTTTTTGGGCACAATGCCAAACGATATGTTTGGCGTAAAAGCAACACCGCTCATCACCCTGAACAAACCATCCCCACTGTCAAACATGGTGGTGGCAGCATCATGGTTTGGGCCTGCTTTTCTTCAGCAGGTACAGGGAAGATGGTTAAAATTGATGGGAAGATGGATGGAGCCAAATACAGGATCAATCTTGAAGAAACCCTGTTGGAGTCTGCAAAAGACCTGAGATTGGGACGGAGATTTGTCTTTCAAAAAGACAATGATCCCACACATAAAGCAAAATCTACAATGGAATGGTTCACAAATAAACATATCCAGGTGTTAGCATGGCCAAGTCAAAGTCCAGACCTGAAGCCAATCGAGAATCTATGGAAAGAGCTGAAAACTGCTGTTCACAAACGCTCTCCATCCAACCTCCCTCAGCTCAAGCTGTTTGCAAAGGAAGAATGGGCAAGAATTTCAGTCTCTCGATGTGCAAAACTGATAGAGACATACCTCAAGCGACTTGCAGCTGTAATCGCAGGAAAAGAAGGCGCTACAAAGTATTAACTTAAAGGGGCCGAATAATATTGCACACCCCAATTTTCAGTTTATTATTTTTTATAAAAGTATAAAATAAGCAATAAATTTCGTTCAACTTCACAATTGTGTCCACTTGTTGATTCTTCACCATAAAACTAAAGTTTTATCTTAATGTTTCAAGCCTGAAATGTGGGAAATGGTTACAAAATTCAAAGGGGCTGAATACTTTCGCAAGGCACTGATAGATTATGTGTAATATATATATATATTTTAGTACAGACGAAAAGTTTGGACACACCTCATTCACAGAGTTTTCTTTATTTTCATATTTCAGGACTCTGAAAATTGTAGATTCGCATCAAAACTATGAATTAACACATGTGGAATGAAATACTTAACAAAAAAGTGTGAAACAACTGAAATTGTGTCTTATATTTTAGGTTCTTCAAAGTAGCCACCTTTTGCTTGGATTACTGCTTTGCACACTCTTGGCATTCCCTTGATGAGCTTCAAGAGGTAGTCACCAGAAATGGTCTTCCAACAGTCTTGAAGGAGTTTCCAAAGATGCTTAGCACTTGTTGGCCCTTTTTCCTTCAATCTGCGGTCCAGCTAACCCCAAACCGTCCCGATTGGGTTCAGGTCTGGTGACTGTGGAGGCCAGGTCATCTTGTCTGTTTGACCAATTTTCGAGGCCAGGTCATCTGGCGTAGCACCCCATCACTCTCCTTCTTAGTCAAATAGCCCTTACACAGCCTGGAGGTGTGTTTGGGGTCATTGTCCTGTTGAAAAATAAATGATGGTCCAACTAAATGCAAACCGGATGGAATAGCATGCCACTGCAAGATGCTGTGGTAGCCATGCTGGTTCAGTATGCTTTTAATTTTGAATAAATGCCCAACAGTGTCACCAGCAAAGCACCCCAACACCATCACACCTCCTCCTCCATGCTTCATGGTGGGAACCAGGCATGTAGTGTCCATCCGTTCACCTTTTCTGCGTCGCACAAAGACACAGTGGTTGGATCCAAAGATCTCAAATTTGGACTCATCAGACCAAAGCACAGATTTCCACTGGTCTAATGACCATTCCTTGTGTTGTTTAACCCAAACAAGTCTCTTCTGCTTGTTGCCTGTCGTTAGCAGTGGTTTCCTAGCAGCTATTTTACCATGAAGGCCTGCTGCACAAAGTCTCCTCTTAACAGTTGTTCTAGAGATGTCTCTACTGCTAGAACGCTGTGTGACATTGACCTGGTCTCTAATCTGAGCTGCTGTTAACCTGCGATTTCTGAGGCTGGTGACTCGGATAAACTTATCCTCCGCAGCAGAGGTGACTCTTGGTCTTCCTTTCCTGGGGCGGTCCTCAGGTGAGCCAGTTTCTTTGTAGCATTTGATTGTTTTTGCCACTGCACTTGGGGACACTTTCAAAGTTTTCCCAATTTTTCGGACTGACTGACCTTCATTTCTTAAAGTAATGATGGATACTCTTTTTTCTTTACTTAGAATTTGTATCATGGCAAGAAAAAAAAGCAGCTAACAGTCTATTCAGTAGGACTATCAGCTGTGTATCTACCAGACTTCTGCACAACACAACTGATGGTCCCAATCCCATTTATAAGGCAAGAAATCCCACTTATTAAACCTGACAGGGCACACCTGTGAAGTGAAAACCATTTCCGTTGACTACCTCTTGAAGGTCATCAAGAGAATGCCAAGAGTGTGCAAAGCAGTAATCAAAGCAAAAGGTGGCTACTTTGAAGAACCTAGAATATAAGACATATTTTCAGTTGTTTCACACTTTTTTAAGGATTTCATTCCACATGTTTTAATTCATAGTTTTGATGCCTTCAATGTGAATCTACAATTTTCAGAGTCATGAAAATAAAGAACACTCTTTGAATGAGAAGGTGTGTCCTAATGTTTGGTCGGTACTGTATATATAATATATATATGTACAGTATGTGTGTTACACATGTTACACCCAGGGTTTGGAGAGTTATGTTTATGTTCTAGAATGTGATATGATTGTATTTGAAAAAATGTCGGGTTTTTTTTTTTTTTTTTGTTCAAGAATAAATGTGAATTGTTGTTCATGGAAAAAAAAAATAAGACATCCCCCGAAAATAAGCCCAATCACATCTTTCGTAGCAAAAAAATATTATAAGACCCTGTCTTAAATATATGGAGAAACAGTTGAACGAGTGCTCCTGTGTAAGGGAGAGCTGTTTGAGATAGCTGATGACAAAACGATAGACCGATGCTTCGTTAGTTGACAGCCGTCTAATGAGAATGACCAGTTTAAGATTACGCTGCACCCATAGAGCAAATATTCTCAGGATTGAATGTGATCACTGTAGGTTCCATATGAAGTTTACACATTCTCATTGTGCTTCTACAGATTTTCTCCTATACTCCATAAACAGTGATATTGCAGTAGGCTTCCTATTCAATTAATCTAAGAACATCTCACGTGTATTGCAAGTTCATTGGACTGAATGACAACTGCCTTCTTGGCACTTTGTTGTATATGAAAGAGATTTAGTCTCTATTTTTAAAAATCACACAATTTAGGAAGTTACATTACTTTACCATTTCAAGCCCTGCGATAAGTTCCGGACAGTCTGGAATATGCCCAATCCACCGGATAACGCCATATATTGGAGGATCATTTACTTCAACCATGGAATTGAGCTCAAGCCCTTTGTTTAGTGACTCATCTTCAACAGATGGACTAGAGGGGCTACAACTCCTGGGAGGACAGTAGAGACTAGATGGTGGATGATCTTCTGCAGGCTGATTCAAGTCTTCTGCCTCCTCTCCTTCACAAGGGTTGGTCAATGGTTGTGGGTCATCCTCCGCTGAAAAGAAATATTTAGTTCACAGTTTTATTGGTGACATTAATGTAAATCGATCATAACTGTAAATAAACATTTCCATGTAAATATTTGTCTGAAGCACTGCATGTGGGTAGATCTCAGGGCTCCCACGTCAATTATACAAAGTCTTTCAAAGATGCAATATTAGTCATATGACAGCTATTTGTTGGAGAAAATTTATGCCGCTATTAAGGACTTAAAAATGGCACTGAATGTTTTATGTGCATGTTGTGCATAAGCTGACATATTTAAAAGGTTATATGTTTGAGCACCATAGTCACAATCTGTTTTTATCCTGTATATAGTTCTGCCCAGAACGTTTCCATACCCCCAAATTAAATAGTCAAAAGGAAAATTGCAGGAGAAAAGTAAAATCACTGTGCAACACTCTTTGAAAATAGGAGTGTATAAATATGGCAAAATTGGTCAGTTGAAGGAATGCATCATCACAGAATTGTATGCATTCTTTATTAAGGATAGATAATGATGTTTACAGACCCTTGAGAGTTTTGGCTGATTAAAGGGGTTGTCCTATCTGGTACATGTATACCTCATCCATCACTGGGACCCATCACATGTCACCAAATACAGAGATGTGGCCGTACATGCACAGCTCTCTCCATTCATATACATGGAAATTGTAAAAATTGGCTTTCAAGGGTATGCAAACTTTTGAACAGGACTATTTTAAGATTTCTATCATTAATATAGTTTGTTTAACCTTTTCACAACATTTGATGTATTGGTTACGTCACGAAAGTCAGCAGTGCCATTCTGACCAAGGATATATCCAGTACGTCATGGCAATCGCGGGTGTTTATCTTGTAGCCAAGACCCACAGGGGTCACAGGCAACCCTGGGTAATCACCATGACATCCCCGGGTCACCCAGCTATGGAGAGCCTCACAGACCCTGCGATTTTTTAGTGCGATAGTCACCAAACCTAAAAAAATAAACTATATAAATTTGTTAATCTGTGTGCTTGTACTGACCTGAGGAATAAAACCGTCAAAATCCCTTAAACCGCATGGTAAACGGCATAAAAAAAACCCCCAAAACATAAATAAAGCCAATTCTTTAATTGCTATTGATTTTTTCAGTCTGCCTCTAAAAGCTCCCAGTACAGCATGGCTCATATTTATCCGGCGCTCTATGCTGAGCGTTTACACCAGGGATTATGTGTAAATCTCTGAAAAAACATGATTCAATCAACTCCCAATGGAAAATTCACTATAATAAGGCTGAGGTAGTCACTTTGAACTACTGTCTGGCCTGTGTTCCAGCGGTGTCAATATTTTTAGGAGTCTTTTTAGACATGCACAAAAGTGCAGTTCGCATCAAACTTTGTTCACCTTTGAAATAATGGACATCGCTGAACAGAGGCCAGAGTCCGGAGTAACTCTGCTGCCTCATTAGTGAATAGATCAGTCATGGGTTTGACCTGAATCACGTATTTTGGAGATGCAGATGGAAACCCTGATGTAAGAGCTCAGCATAAAGCACATGAGAAATGAGAAATGAACCAATTGCAATTTTTAATTCTCCAACACTCACTGCGTTTGACACCATGGGTGCTTTCCAGAGACTATATAGTCACTACACGCGTAGATGAATTTTTAGAGGGGTGTGACTTCAAAAATGTGGTCACTTGAGGGGGTTTCTTCTGTTCTGACTATTAGGGGCTCTGCAAATGGAATTGGTAAATTATTCACAAATGGCGCTCCTTCCCTCCAGAGCCCTGCGGTGAGTTCACTGAGAATCAGAGATTCTCTGAGGTCAGGTTACCTCCGGTCACAGGTGGAGATGTCCAGCTCTGGCTGCAACTAACTTGAGTGTCGTCACCGCTGATCGCTACGGCTCATTCATTCTGTGGAGCTCACAGTGGGCAGTCATGTCCCATGATCACGAGCTGTGAGCTTCAGATGTAGCAGAGCGGAATCTTCATGGGACCTTTTTGTGGATTACGTCAGACCTGCAGGGGTGTTTGAGGGGTTAATTAAGTGGTGAAAGAGGGTGTTTTTTGTATTTTATTCCAAATAAAGGATTTTTTCCGGTGTTTGTGTTTATTTACTCTTACTTACAGATTAGTGATGGAGGGGGTCCTCATAGACGCCTGCTATAACTAATCTAGAGCTTAGTGACAGCTGTGGGCTGTTATTATCCTCTTATATTACCCCGATTGCCACCGCAATCGGGAAGAGCCAGGTAAAGCGCCGGGCTTGTCGCATCTAATGGATGCAACAATTCCGGGGAGGCTGCTGGTTGGTATTTTTTAGGCTTGGTCAATGTTATCTGAGCACACCGATCTCCAAGGGTGCCCAAACATTTGCATAGGCCCATTTACCTTTTTGTAATTTTTAAAATGTAAAAGCATGAAAATAATTGTTTTGTTTTTTTTTACCTAAAATACAAAGTCAATGGTGTCAGCTTTAACGTTATGCCTTTTAGAGATCATTTCATCTTCAACTTGCTTAACTGTTCACAATAACAGTAGTTTTGCCAGGGGTGCCCAAACTTTTCCATGCCACTGTATTACACTGCATGTCTCGTCACAGTGGGAAATTCATCACTGCTCATGTAACATTTAAAGAAGTCAAGCAATAAAAGGTATGCAGTATACATCACAGAAGAGACACACAGACTACTGTACACATCACATAACAGACCCCAAGACTACTGTAAATTCATCACGAAAGACGCAGGGGCTGGAACACTTACATCAAAGGAGACGTTGGGGCATATACATCACAGGAGGTATGAGGGCTGCTGCTGTCCGTCAGTGGAACTGGACCGCAAAGCGTGCTCACTCCACCCCAGAAGTACATCCTGACGATGGCACTGGCTAGTGTCAGGCCGGAAACCTTCACTGCATGCGTCACAGTGTTCAGTAATGAACACTGCATGCATATGATCAAAACGTAAGGAGTGATTTAAGGAACGGATTTCTTCCCTTTTTGGAAAATTGCAACCGCTAGCCTGAGCTTCTGCAGTCCCTGGGAATCTGTCACGGTGGGGGAGAGGGTGGGGGGGTTTGAAGTATAGGACATTGCATACTGTAAATGACCAGTGGGCCAGAGGTTCCTTACCCCTACTTTAGAGCGTTCAAGCACTGCTATGAAGCAGGCTGGATCAGCGGCTTCATTGTTCCCTTGCTGCACAGATGAAAGCCTCTAACTGCAGCATCATTGAGCTCACAGATTGCATCGCTGGCCCAATCATGCCACTATCGTTAGATCTTTAGGTGTACATTGCCCCCTGGCAAGAAGGAAGCAGAGCGGCAGGACAGTGGTGTGCTCTTAGTGAATTGTAATTCCTTTAACGGGAATTTGTCATCAGGTTTTTGCTAACTCATCTGAGAGCTGCATAATGTAGAGACAGAGACCCTGATTCCAGCGATGTGTCACTTACTGAGCTGTTTCTTGTCATCTGCAGCAGTGATTTTATTTGAATGTAGAGCAGGGTTATAATGAGCCGATTAATATGCTGGACTACCTGGCAACAGGCCAAGTAGTCCTGTAATGGTAATCTGCTAATGAAACAGTGAGTTTATAAAAGCTACACTAAGCAGCCCAGTAAGTGACACATCGCTGGAATCAGTGTCTTTTGCTTCATCGTGCTGCTCTCAGTTTAGGTGGCAAAAACCTGGTGACAGAGTTAATGATTCAAATGCATAGCAGGTTCATTCGAAACAACAGACGTGTTTTGTGTCAATACTCAGAATTTTATGGACAAGTACAGATCTTACAAAATTAGCCTGTGGGATAAAACGTTAGGAGCACAAATGTATAACCTAACTCAGGTTACTACATACCTTTCAAAGTGTGTTCTTCAGGAGCACAGCGCTTCACGTTCCTTTCGTCTCCTGACGGAGGCACGTCTGCTGAAACAAGGCCAAACATCACCCATGTATAGCAGCACTACTGTATCACTGGCAGTGTATGACCACTAATTAATCATCTTGATATTATCTCTGTAAAAGGTGCCATGATATCACAGGTGGCACATGTATGCACATATCTACATAAAGAGACAAATGAAATGCCATTTTTCTCTGTGGGCTGTGCACACCTTGGATGACGCACACTATTTCTATCGTGCTGTTTTTGCATTGATTTTCCTATTTTTGTAGTGTCATTTATCTGCTCTTCCAAATAATGAAAACACAAAAGGTGCATAATGAGGGTATTTTACAATTCAAATCTCAATCTAGACACGGCGCTGTAGACTCTAATCATCGCATAATTCATAGCATGTGAATAAATCACTGATTACCAATTACATAAGCAATAACCGGATGAAATGTAATCCTGGTGGTTCAGGAACATTTTCATTATAAGTACAAAGAGAACATTACCTAGAAGCCTAATCTTCAGGAGCGGATTTCTATTTTAGAGCACTTTCCTAAACAACAACCTAAAAATGGTTCCTGTCGTGTTCAACTCATTTCCATTTTAAAACCCGTGTTATAAAATACATTCTAGCAGAACATTGCCCAAAGTGTCACACTAACTCCATCAGCGTTCCTTCTTCCCGTAGTCCATCATGGAGTCATCTCCTCCACAGGTGAGCTACGTACAATGAACAAAGTCATCAACACAATGTAAAACACATCATTCATAAGACACGGCCAAGTTCTTCCATTGTGCCACGGTCCAGTTTGCATACTCAAATGACCATTGTAATCATTTTCAGCTGTGGACAGGGCATGGCCATGTTAAAGGGAACCTGTCATCAGAAATGTTGCACTAAACCCAAAAGATTCCCCCTCTGCAGCTCCTGGGCTGCATTCTAGCAATGTTCCTGTTGTTCTTGTGCCCCCTTTCTGACCAAAACAAAGACTTTATAAAGCGGTACCTTTTTGTATTCTGATCTTGATAAATGGTACACGGGGGCGGGTTCTCTGGTGTCAGTTAGTCTGCCTCCCTGTCGCTTTAGGCCGTCCCCCATCGCGCAATTTCAAAGAGGTGACGTGAGGTAAGCTGGCCAGCGCTTGCGCAGAATGGTGGAGGCGGTGGTGAAAGCGCGAACATGGGCGGGTACTTGCTGATGAAAGTCACAGTGATGCCCATAATCTCGCGCATGCGCCGTGCCATTCTCGCGGGACTGTGCAATGTGCACAGTGTGACCGCTGGTGACGTGTTGCGCATGCGCGAGGTTATGGGCGGTGCTGTTACTTTCATCAGCAAGTACCCGCCCATAATCTCGTGATCGCGCTTTCAACGCCGCCTCCACCGTTCTGCGCAAGCGCTGGCCAGCTTACATCACGTCACCTCTTTGGGGGACGGCCTAAAGCGACAGGGAGGCAGACTAACGGCCACCAGAGAGCCCGCCCCCGTGTACCATTATCAAGATCTGAATAGAAAAAGGTACCACTAGAATGCAGCCCAGGAGCTGCAGAGGGGGAATCTTTTAGGTTTAGTGCAAAATTTCTGATGACAGGTTCCCTTTAAGCAATCATGATTTATGCAAACCCCATACTTGGCAATCTTTCTTCTTCCTACTAGTATTTTCAGTGGTTTTACTTTTATGACTGATCAACGTAGGGTACATGTGTAATATTCCACAGTGGTAATAACTGCATACAACACAACAGATATAAAATTCGACAGCATCAGTGTGCTATAGTAATGGACTACTGTTCTGGACATTAGACAACATTGTTTCTTCATCTTCCAAAGTCGGGTTACAGAATGTAGGCTTTTCCTGCAGACACCCATTATTCCCTTTCTTCAGCCTCCAGCAATTTACAGGTTACACAGGAAAGGACCGAGAAAGTTAAGTAATGCAAAATCATAGGATCAGACTATATAAAGTGTTAACTCAGCTTTCTGGCAACAATGGTCACTAAATCTTTTTACCGAATTAGTCCTGCTTTAAAGGATATGGCCAACTTCGGGGCTAATTTGACTTAAATTCAGGTATTGTTGGCTGAAAAGCATTGTTTGTATGAGGGTTTTTATTGTTGGTCCATCTGTCTTCTGCAGCTTCTATGGATCACAGACAGCTACAGAATTTAAAAAGGGAACCTGTCGCAAGGTTTTCCCCATATAAAGTACGGCCCACCACCTGCAAGTCCTCATATACAGCATTCTAGAATATTGTATATATGTCCCTAAACTGATTTGCATAACGTAAAAAAGCCCTTCTATTATACTCCCTTATGGGGCCATCCAGTTCAATGGGATCGCTGGTCTTGATCCAACGCCTCCTCTCTTCTTGCTTTGTGTGGATGATGTGTCATACGTCATCCACACAATCTCTCCCACCCTGCTCCTCCGCAGGTGAACTTCTCTGCATGCGAGGGCTCACTTTTGACCTTTGCATGGCACAGTACAACACTTTACTCTACCCTTAGCGGTTCAGAAAGAAGTGCACACGGGCAGGAGCATGATGATGACTATGTAGATGACGGAGGAAATGTCATCCCCACAAAGCAAGAAAAGAGGTGGCGCCGGATCAAGACCAGCGATGTCCATCGTATCGGATTGCCCCATAGGTGAGTATAATAAAAATCTTTTTATGTATGCAAATTGGCCTTAAGACATATATACATCATTCTAGAATGATACAAATAAGGGTATACAGGTGGTGTCCATACTTTAAATGGGGGAAACCTATTGGCAGGTTCCCTTTAATGTAAAATCTATCAATGAGCTTGTCTGTAGCAGGGTCTGATCTGCAGCACTTATCTCTCCTGTCCTGAACAATCTTCAAAGCGGATTTAAAACCAATAAATCAGCTTAGAAAATTTCATCAGAAGAGAAAAAAAAAGGGACAGACTCTGCCGTTACTAGGAGCTCACTGGTGGCTTTCGTCGTTAACTCATTCTGCTGTGCATTGTGATACATTGCTGAGATGCCAAAAGGTCCAAAATATTAACGATAATACTTCTGCAATAATGGTTTATAGCAAAAATAAATAATGAAAAATACCCCTAAACAGTGCTGTGAAGTCGGAGTCAGTGTCATTTTGGTGGAATTGGTATAAAATGAGTCAACTCCTAAAATATATAATAAATTGGGTACCGCGGTTCAATGCAGAATGTGCTGAATATTTTCTCATAAGCATTTAGGAAGGTCATGAAATGTCTTGGATATATCTGCTCAATTTCTGATCTTAGGATCAAGACTTTTAGTTGAGATGAATCTGTGCTGCACTTTATGTACATGTTCAGTAGTGACGCTCCTCCGCTACAGATTGGAGTCGGAGTCAGGGAAATTAAGGAGTCGGAGGTTTGGATTACCGACGCCACAGCCTTGCCCCTAAAGTCACCATACAATTTAAAGGTTGGTTTCAATCTCAGAAATCTATAGCATATCTATAGGATATACCCTAAATATCTACTAAGTGGGGGTTTCTTTACCGTAATTCTGCAAGTTAAGGCTGCTATTTAGAGAGACAACACAAATAGAAAGATGTCTGTCACAGCTATATCAGCTATTTCTGTATATCTGATACCCTTTGGCTATGTGCGCACTGGGAAATGGAATTTTCTTGAGAAAATTCCGCATGCTCTCAAAGATTACCGCACCCGCGGTAAAAAACCGCGGGAAACCGCACCCGAAAACCGCATGCGGTTTGCCGCGGTTTTACCGCGGTATAGTTCGCGGTATTGCCGTGTGCGGGTTGGGATGTGCTTTATTGCATTCAATGCAATAAAGCACATTGAAAAAGAAAAAAAAAAAAAAAATCATTTAATTCTGAGATAGTAGATAGACAGACAGATAGAGGGATAGATAGAGGGATAGATAGAGGACAGATCGCTGCATTTCCCATGGTCGGCAGTGAGTTCACATTACCGGCCGTGGGAAATGACCGGTAATTACCTCTGCTGTCTGCTGCATTCAGCCTGTGTCTGTGTCAGTCGCGGCTGGATGTAAGCAGCGCAGGACCTGTGGATTACGCCGGAGCGGTGGATTACGCCGGAGCTTTGGTGCGGGAGGGGTTAATAAAATGGTGAACGAGGCTTGTTTGTTTTATTTAAAATAAAGGATTTTTCTGTGTGTTTTATTCACTTTACTTATGGGTTGATCATGTCAGCTGTCACATAGACGCTGCCATGATCAAGCCTGGAGTTAATGGCGGTGGTCCCCCACCATCATTAACCCCTTGTATTACCCTGCTGCCACTGCTACACGGCGGCAGGAAGAGCCTGGGACACGCCGGTGCTGCCGCATAATGCATGCGACAGTTCCGGGGCAGCTGCGGCTGATATTCTTGGCTGCGGGAGGGGGAGTGAGGGCGGGGGACATTAACCCTGCCCCTCTCCCTCCCCAGCCTGAGAATACCGGGCCGCTGCTGTGTGCTTACCTCGGCTGGAAGGTAAATATGCAGCGAAGCCCACGTTCATTGTTTTCTATGTTTCCGTTTTCTTTCTATGTGTGTTCTATGTGTCTGTGTCTATGTGTTCTGTGTCTGTGATGTCTGTGTGTGTGATCTGTGTGTGTTTACTCTCTGCACGGCTTCCTCTTCCTGTAATGACATCACTTCCCTGCAAAACCGCAGACAGGCGATGTACATTACCGGAGGTAAACCGCGAAATACCGCAGGGAATAACGCAGGAAAACGCAGTGAACCGCACAGAATTTGCTGCCTGCGTTATTCCCTGCGGGATTTCATGATTAACATTGAAGTCAATGGAGTGAAATCCCGCAGCGATGTGCGGAAAAGAAGTGACATGCACTTGTTTTTGCTGCGGGATTCCCGCAGCAAAACATGCAGCTGTCAAATTCCGCCCAGTGCGCACAGGATTTTTTTTCTCCATAGGATTTGCTGGTGATTCACTGCAGAGATGTTATGAACATTTTCTGCAGCGAAACATGCAGCAAATCCACGGAAAATCCGCGGCAAAATCCGGTAAGTGCGCACATAGCCTTTAAACAGTATATGTCAGGATTCTCCAGATTTTATGGCGAAAGTGGACAGTTACTTGACCGCAAGTATGTGATATGCATAAATGTGGTCATGTGCTGTCAAACTTGCTCAATTCACTTGTATGAAGAGACGGTGCACATGTCTAGTTTTAATGTGGCCGGAAGTATGCTAGTTACATGCTTGTCTCACATGGCCGCCTGCTCTTCCCACCTACACTGGAGAATTCTGACAGTGTGCACACTGCACACTATGAGGGTTCAATAGTCTGCAGTCACATATTTATGACTAAAAACGTTTAGCAAAAGACTGGACAACCCCTTTAATACCAGAGTTGAAAGCACTTCTTTAATGCACAACACTACAATAGTGTAAAAATATAATAACTAGTTACCATTTTCTTGTTTTTTCTCGATATTTCTCTGTGGACTTTCCTGCCTCACTCCACGGGGCATAAATTTTAGCGGTTTAGTGTGTGGCTCTTGATGGTTTCTGATTTTAGTTCTTAATACTGACTCTTCTAGTCCTCCAGAAGTCTTCTCATCTATTCTTCCTGATTGCCTTACAGCGTGTTCAGTCGAATCCTTCTCCAATCTGCTTCCTGACACGAAGACCCCACAATTCTCATCACAACGAAAGAATCTCTCACCGCCAAATGATCCGTCTGTGAAACCTTTCCCTACTGCAGACCCCTGATATGCAAGATAAATCAAAATAAATCAAAGAATAAACATAAGGCCATGAAAAGCACAAAACCATACCAAATGTATTGCACAACTAAGGCTATGTGCCCACGGGGAAAGGGTCCTGCGGATATATCTGCAGAACATTCCGCAGGAGCTCCCAGAAAACCGCAGCACAACTTTGTCTGTTTCCATGCTGCGGAATGTCCTGCGGATATGGTGCAGTCATTCTGCATTGAGGATACAGTACCATGGCTTCGGCACTGCATCCTCAATGCAGAACAAGTGCTGAAGTGATGGGGGAGTTCATACTTACCGCCATCACGCAGCACTTCACTTTCCAGCCGGAGAAGGTGGGCGGGCCTGAACTAGCTGCGGCTGTCACATGACCGGAGCTCGTGCAGGCCCCGCCCACCTCCTGCTCCTTGCTCCACTGTGCTCCTCTGCACCGGAGGAAGTGACTCCAGTGTCTTCTATCAAGGCAGGTAAGTATAGGATCGTCCGAAAAAATCCGCAGGAATAGTTCACATGCTGCAGATTTTTCCACAGGGAAATCCGCACTATTTCTGCTGCGGAAAAAAACGCAGCATGGGCACAGCAGTTCCTAAATGCCATATAAATGGCTGGGGACTTGCTGTAACTGCGGATTTTTGAAAAATCCGCGGAATTTCCGCGAAAAAATCGTGGCAAATTCTGCAAATTTTCCGCAGCATGGGCACATAGCCTAAGACCAAGGGTCTGTGGTGTGTCAGGTTCCAATGAGTTGTCTGTCATTTAGACATGGAAAAGTAGGATTGGATGCAGAAGCATTTTTTTCAGTGAAATAGCACAACATTTTTGATAGAAGATACAAATGGGGCCTACGATGCAGATATTAAATGGCTTTTTCACTTTTAGAAGAGTGAGCTCCAAACATTAGTCAAGATGTAAAATAAAGCCAGTGTCCAGTGATCAGCTGCTTCAGTCTCAGTTTTGGCAGAAGCATCATGACTACAGTGCCCATCACCGCTGAAGCCAAATGACTGAGCTCAGCTGCCTGGGCTGTCTACAATGACAGCGCCTCTGAGCCCAATGACTGGCTGCAGTGGTGATGTGCACTGTAGATGTGATGTTACTACTACAGCAGAAACACAAAACCAAAGCAATGGCGCAGAGACGGCGATGAACTGTGGGAGACTAATGCGGGCGTCACACGATACGATCTATCGTGCGATCGCACGAGTGATTGTACCTGCCCCCATCGTTTGTGCGTCACGGGCAATTAGTTGCCCGTGGCGCACAAAGTCGTTAAACCCCGTCACAAGTACTTACCTGCTGAGCGATGTCGCTGTGGGCGGCGAACATCCTCTTCCGGAAGGGGGAGGGACGTTCGGAGTCACAGCGACGTCACACAGCGGCCGGCCAATAGAAGCGGAGGGGCGGAGATGAGCGGGACGTAAACATCCCACCCACCTCCTTCCTTCAGCATTGCCGGCGGGACGCAGGTAAGCTGTGTTCATCGTTCCCAGGGTGTCACACATAGCGATGTGTGCTGCCTCGGAAACGATGAACAACAGGACGTGTAATTTTTAGAAAATGAGCGACGTGTCAGCGATGAACGAGAAGGTGAGTATTTCTGCTCGTTCATAGCTGTCATACGCTACGATATATCAAGCGATGCCGGATGTGCGTCACTTACGATGTGACCCCGCCGACATATCGCACGATATATCGTCTCGTGTGACTTTGTTATTTTACGTGTCAGCAAAATGTTTGGGGACTACTTTTCTAAAGGTGGAAAGCCTCTTTAAATGGGTTGTGCGGTGAAAACAAGTTATCATCCGTCCACAAAATAAAAGATAAAAGTTTCCCACCAGTCAACAAGTTATCTCTGTTAGTATGGAGTAGCAGTGCGCATGCTCGACCGTTGCTTCATTCATTCCCCATGAGGCTGCCGAGCACTCGCCTTTTCCATGCAGCCCTATGGAGTTTAAATGGAACGTCGGTTGGTCATCAAACCTGCTACCCCTTATTGTAAATATGCTAAAAGTACCCCGTCGATGATAAAAATTGCCAGTTCTGCCGATGATTACTGGTCCTAGCAGTTGGACCACCACCAATCAGTAAGTTATAACTTGGTTCTACTGGACAACCCCTTTAATAAAGCTTAATCGATTACGATGTTGATTTATAACTTACCACAAGCTGCACTCCAAAAAAGATCTCTTGTTCATTGTTGACAGGTCCTTTGTAACAAAGTACACCTCTCTCTTTGCGACCACTAGATGATTTGACTTGGACCCGGACGTAATCGCCAGTTTTTAAGTGCATTACTTCCTTCAGTCTTTTTTGATCGATAAAAAAAGCATATCTTTCTTCTGTGTCAGTGACTGCTAGTAACAATCTCCATGCCAGGGTGCCAATCTCTTGTACGAACACTGGATCTACACTTACCACTTTCTCAGTTTCATACACTCTGAGCCACAGAATGGATACATGGAACCGAGCATTATCTGTCCTGGTGAGAAGATTTGAGGGAGGGGATGCAGTCTTTAGTAGACTCCCTTTCTCTACTCGGTCTTTTTTCCCATCTGGATTTGGGAAAACTGATGAGAAGTTAGCAATAGCAATAAATAAATTTGGAGATGACATTTCACTTCAGCGTCTTCTAAAGGTCAATCAAAAAGAACTGGAAACCTGGAAAGAGTAATGAAAAGAAACAGATGAAGATATGGTCAATGGGAACGGATTACATCTGAGCATGCACGTGGAGATAGATGTATTGTGAAAAAAACGTCATACGGGCATGTCATTATATATAATAATTGCCTTATTCTGTCTGTCTGTCTTGCTCCAAAATTCTGTCCTTACCGCGACAAGCGTCTCATTGGCTGCTCACCTCGGCTCCGCCCCCCGCACGGATTGGCCGCTCGCCTCGGCTCCGCCCCCCCACGGATTGGCCTCTCGCCCCAGCTCCCTGCACGCATTGGCAACTCGGCCACGCCCCGCCCCCCTCACGCAATGCACACTTTCTCTGGCCCTGCCCCCCGCACGCATTCCCCGAACCGACACGGAGCCCCGACTCCCAGGTGAGTGCTGTACCCCCGGGAGCCCACATCAGCGTACGCCGGCAACCCAGCCGACACATACCCTCGCAATGCTGGGGTTGCCGGCGTACGCTGGTGTGGGCTCCCGTGCGAGCGGGGTATGCTGGTAACCATGGTACACATCGAGTAATATTGTGTAGCATGGTTACCAGGGTACACCGGCTCCCAGGTGAGCGCATCAAGGTCCTGCAGCGGCGGAACACACACACACGCACACACATAAGGACACACACACATCAGATCACACTCACTCTCACACACACCTCACACACACATCAGATCGCATCCACACACTCACAACTTCCAGTGATATCGCTTGCTTCTCGGCGGCGATACTGTGCGTGCAGTGACCTTCCAGGACCTGCCAGAAGATCACATGGCCAGAAGCATGTGGTATCTCCGGATGTTGTGAGTGTGAGCGCGTATGTGCAATATCGTCAATGTGTGTGTGCGTGTATGCGATCGGATGTGCGCGTGTATGCGATCGGGTGTGCGCGTGTATGCGATCGGGTGTGCGCGTGTATGCGATCGGGTGTGTGCGTGTATGCGATCGGGTGTGTGCGTGTCGGCAGAAGGCAGAGGAGCACTGCGTGCAGCACAGCTGCTGGGACCGCACACAGGAGGGCACAGGCAGAAGTGGGGTGTGAGTGTATGCGATCACATGTGTGCGTGTATACTGTCTGATGTGTGACTGTGGAGCACGATGGGGGTGCACAGCATGGGGGATGGAGCACGATGGAGAGTGCGCAGCATGGGGGATGGAGCACGATGGGGAGTGCGCAGCATGGGGGATGGAGCACGATGGGGAGTGCGCAGCATGGGGGATGGAGCACGATGGGGGGTGCGCAGCATGGGGGATGGAGCACGATGGGGGGTGCGCAGCATGGGGGATGGAGCACGATGGGGGGGTGCGCAGCATGGGGGATGGAGCACGATGGGGAGTGCGCAGCATGGGGGATGGAGCACGATGGGGAATGCGCAGCATGGGGGATGGAGCACGATGGGGGGTGCGCAGCATGGGGGATGGAGCACGATGGGGGGTGCGCAGCATGGGGGATGGAGCACGATGGGGGGTGCGCAGCATGGGGGATGGAGCACGATGGGGGGTGCGCAGCATGGGGGATGGAGCACGATGGGGAGTGCGCAGCATGGGGGATGGAGCACGATGGGGAATGCGCAGCATGGGGGATGGAGCACGATGGGGGGTGCGCAGCATGGGGGATGGAGCACGATGGGGGGTGCGCAGCATGGGGGATGGAGCACGATGGGGGGTGCACACCTCCCCCCAAAACACACACACACACACACACACACACACACACACACGCACTGCACAACACACCACACACACACTGGGAACCACAAACACCGCCCTACACAGACACCCACACACACAGACAGACAACGCCGAACACACACACACACACACACACACACACACACACACAACACCCAAAACCGCACACACACACACACACACACACAACACCCAAACACCTCGGCACACACAAATATACGCACATAACGCACAACACACACATTGCACAAAACATACCTCCCACCAAAACACACACACACACACACACCCCACACCAACCGCGCAACGCTACAGACACACAGCGCTCCACAAACAACGCAACACACACAACGCAACACACAAACAACACCGCTCTCACCCCCCGCCACACCCAGACAACACCCAGAACATGTACAGCCCCCTACACAAACACTTGGTAACTACACACAACAACATTATATATATATATATATATATCTCAAAAATCATACATTAACTACACAATACGTAAATTCTAGAATACCCGATGCGTAGAATCGGGCCACCTTCTAGTGTCATTATATTGGTAGTGCATTCAGAATATTTCCATATGGTACCCATATACCCAAATAGCTTTAGGTCTATGAGCCCTGTGGGTAATGAACAGATTGTGAGAAAACCCAATGTTCTCAACATCTCATATTACTTCTAGAGGCTATACAGTGTTGGACTGAAGTACCAAAGGTTCACTGTCACCAGTAACATTGGTTCTGGGCTACACTCTTCAGCTATATGTAAAGATTACATGCTGGGGATTAAGTATACTTTGTGAAATTTCAGCCTACACTTACAGAAAATAATTAAATGAGTAGTTTGTTCAATAAATGAGATACTGTCTACTGCAAGTGCATCAAGTGTACTGTGCCAAGCACTCGTTTTGGGAGGGCCCACCAGGGAAATTACCGGTATCCCTACGGACCAGTCCATGCTTAGGGTTACACATAAAAGGGTTACACATCTGGTGTTCAGATGGGAAACTTAAAAGAATCTGAAAGTCATTACACACAGAGCATCAGGACAACACTAATATTACATCCTAAACAAAATTTAAATGCTCATTTTTGCTCCCGATATATTATTTCTCAAAGCAGCCAGAGAAGGCTGGCCTGCGGCAGCCCCCCCGCCAGAGAAGGCTGGCCTGCGGCAGCCCCCCCGCCAGAGAAGGCTGGCCTGCGGCAGCCCCCCCGCCAGAGAAGGCTGGCCTGCGGCAGCCCCCCCGCCAGAGAAGGCTGGCCTGCGGCAGCCCCCCCGCCAGAGAAGGCTGGCCTGCGGCAGCCCCCACATGGATAGCAGACTACATTGACTATCATGCTTTGCTATTCTTGGCTTGTGTTCTCTATGTAGTCTCCCCATCCTTGGACATTTCATGCCAAGCTCCCGTATTGCTGAGCCTCTCACAATCGGCGCTGGCTTGACTCTCCCAGCCTTTGGACGTGTTAAACATATATAGGAAATGAGTGGTCAGCCGCAGCTCTGACTGTTCATGTTCAAGTCGGCCGAAGGCGGGGAGAGAGAAGCAGGGGCAGACTGGGTGCAGGGCTCGCGTGACATAACCCTAAAAGAGAGTGCTGTCTCCAGCGGCATGGGAGGCGAGTGTAAAGGCGGCGTTACACGGTACGATATATCGTGCGATATGTTGTCGGGGTCACGGAATTCGTGACGCCCATCCGGCATCGTTAGTGATGTCGTACCGTGTGACACTTCCGAACGACTGTTAACGAGCAAAAATACTAACCTTATCGTTGCTCGTTGACACGTCGTTCATTTTCATAATGTCGTCTCTCCTTCTGCGCGCCGGTTGTTCGTCGTTCCCGGGGCAGCACACATCGCTACGTGTGACACCCCGGGAACGACGAACACTGCTTACCTGCGTCCCGTCAGCAATGAGGAAGGAGGTGGGCGGGATGTTACGTCCTGCTCATCTCCGCCCCTCCGCTTCTATTGGGCGGCCGTTGTGTGACGTCGCTGTGACGCCGAACATCCCTCCCCCTTCAGGAAGAGGATGTTCGTTGCCCACAGTGACGTCGTTAGGGAGGTAAGTACGTGTGACATGGGGTTTAACGACTTTGTGCGCCACGGACAATGAATTGCCCGTGACGCACAAACGACGGGGGCGGGTGCGATCGCTCATGCGATCGTACGATATATCGTCCAGTGTAACGCCGCATTAAGCCTTGTGCACACATTGCGTTTTTTGGTGGAGGTTTGTAACAGAAATTAATCTCCAGCATGACAATTCTTGGTGCGTGTTTGCCCGCGTTTTTCAGCAGCGCATTTTTGATGCACTTCTTTTCTACCAAAAGGTGTAGATTTGGTGCAGAAAATTTCAAATTTCAAAATTTGCGCTCATAGTCTGTGTTTTTATTTTAATGGGGGGCAAACATGGTAAATGAGAAGGGTTGTCAACCCCTTTAAGGCCTCATTAAATCATCTGGCTAGTGTTATATTTCTGCATAGAACACATACCCATTTGCAGATAGTGTGGTTGTGCAAAAATTACAGAGACATGTCAGGATTTTTTTATCCATGTCATTGATGAAAATCACCCATACTATGGGTCTATGAAAATCATGATGAGCACACGGAAGGCACCAGTGTATAATCTATAGAAGAAGCTATGTCATTTAGTTATTCATTTCATTACTGATGTCTAAATGAGTCCTTATACTTGGAAGTGAAGGAAATCAATGCCAGGGAGGATAGAAATAAAGGAGCTTGGGGTCTGTGTGTTGAATGTAAAACCACAGTTTTTGCCCACAAGGTCTTAAAGAATTAAAGCCATGACGCCCAAATAGTCACTCTTAGGCTAGTTTCACACATCCGGCTTTTCGCCGGTTTGCCGGATTCGGCGCACGCCAGTACAGTGTATACAGTACAATGGGAGCGCGACAAGCGCCGGTCACATGCTGTCATGTGACCGGCGCATGCGACCCGGAAGTTGCGGCGCTGCCACTGTACTGTATAACCTGTACTAGCGTGCGCCGAAACCGGCGAAAAGCCGGATGTGTGAAATCAGCCTTAAAAGGGCAGCAACCATATAGTCACTAAGGTGGGGGAAACCTAATAACTGGCTCTATAGTCTGTAACTATAACAACGGCTGTCAACAACCAGTGGAGAAGTAACTGGGGCCTCATTTATGAGAATTCTCTCACAGTAAGATCTTCTGGTTGCCAGTAGCAACCAGAGTGCAGCTTTCAGCACTGAAGTTGCTGAGGAAAAGTGAAAGCTGAGCCCTGGTTGGTTGGTATGAACAACTAGAACAGTCTGATGAGGCACTTTCCATAAGTAACATTTTCTGCTTTATATATCTATATATAGATTCACCTATTAGATTTCTGATCAGTGTGAGGTGATTCATAAGGGTCAAGATACTAAAGACTATTTATTATTAAGATGTCGCCAATAAAGAGAATTTTGTTTACTTACCGTAAATTCTTTTTCTTATAGTTCCGACATGGGAGACCCAAACCATGGGTGTATAGCTTCTGCCTCCGGAGGACACACAAAGTACTACACTCAAACGTGTAGCTCCTCCCTCCGGGCTATATACACCCCCTGGATGACAATCTAACCAGTTCAGTGCAAAAGCTGAAGGAGGACATCCACCCATAAGTAGAGATAGAGTAAAACTCGGAAAGACCGGAACTCTGTCTACTAACAACAGCCGGTGAAACACACGGAACAAAAAACTGCCAACAGGCAACAGGGAGGGTGCTGGGTCTCCCATGTCGGAACTATAAGAAAAAGAATTTACGGTAAGTAAACAAAATTCTCTTTTTCTTCATCGTTCCTTATGGGAGACCCAAACCATGGGACGTTCCAAAGCAGTCCATGGGTGGGAAATAAACCAAACTGAGAAGTAGGCAAAACCTAACTTCACAAATGGGCGACAGCCGCCTGAAGAACGCATCTGCCCAAGCTCGCATCTGCCGAAGCATGAGCATGCACTTGGTAGTGCTTCGAAAAAGTGTGCAGACTGGACCACGTGGCAGCCTGACAAACCTGCTGAGCCGTAGCCTGGTGCCTGAAAGCCCAGGAGGCACCGACAGCTCTGGTTGAGTGCGCCTTAATCCCTGGCGGAGGAGGCACCTGAGAACACTGGTAGGCATCGGTGATAGCCGACCTGATCCAACGAGCTAGGGTCGGTTTAGAAGCAGCGAGACCCTTGCGCTGACCAGTGGTTAGCACAAAAAGTGAGGTGCACAGCCTAAAAACGGCGGTGCGTGACACATAGATTCGGAGCGCCCGCACCAAATCTAAGGAATGCAACGCCTTCTCAAAGCGATGCACAGGGGCCGGACAAAGAGAAGGCAATGAAATGTCCTGGTTAAGGTGGAAAGGAGACACCACCTTAGGGAGAAAGTCCGGAGTCGGCCGAAGAACCACCTTGTCTTGGTGAAACACCAAAAAGGGGGATTCCGAAGAGAGCGCAGCCAAATCAGAAACTCTCCTGAGAGAAGTTATCGCTACTAGAAAAACAACTTTCTGTGAAAGTCTAAACAAAGGAACCTCCCTGAGAGGCTCAAAGGGGGGTTTCTGTAAGGCTGTGAGGACCAGATTAAGGTCCCAGGGATCCAAGGGCCGCCGGTAAGGAGGAATGATGTGAGATGCGCCCTGCATGAAGGTGCGCACCTGAGCCAGTCGGGCGATATGCCGCTGGAACAATACCGACAGAGCCGACACCTGTCCCTTGAGGGAATTGAGGGACAGTCCTAGCTGTAGACCGGACTGTAGAAAAGACAGGATGGTCGGCAAGGAGAACGGCCAAGGGGCATGGCCGGAACAGCGACACCAGGACAGGAAAATCCTCCAAGTCCTGTGGTAAATCTTGGCCAAGGAAGACTTCCGAGCCTGAGTCATAGTGGAGATGACCTCAGAGGGAATGCCTGAAGCCGTCAGGATCCAGGACTCAAGAGCCACGCCGTCAATCTGAGAGCCGCAGAATTCTGGCGGAAGAACGGACCTTGAGAGAGAAGGTCTGGGCGGTCCGGGAGGTGCCACGGCACCCCTACGGACAGACGGAGCAGGTCTGGGTACCAAGCTCGCCTGGGCCAGTCCGAAGCAATGATTATGACTCGACGGCCCTCCATTCCGATCTTGCGCAGAACCCTGGGCAAGAGAGCTAGAGGGGGAAACACATAGGCCAGACGGAACTGAGACCAATCTTGAACCAGTGCGTCCGCTGCGAAGGCCTGAGGATCGTGGGAGCGAGCCATGTAAACCGGAACCTTGTTGTTGTGCCGGGATGCCATTAGATCCACTTCCGGAGTGCCCCACTTGCGGCAGATTGATCTGAACACTGACGGATGCAGGGCCCACTCGCCGCTGTCCACGGTTTGACGGCTGAGATAATCGGCCTCCCAGTTTTCCACGCCTGGGATGTGGACTGCAGATATGGTGGACTTGGAGTCCACCGTCCACTGGAGGATTCGTTGAACCTCCAACATCGCCAGACGGCTGTGAGTCCCGCCCTGGTGATTGATGTAGGCAACCGCTGTCGCGTTGTCCGACTGAACTCGAATGTGCCTGCCCGCCAACAGGTGGTGAAAGGCTAGGAGAGCTAGAAACACAGCTCTGATCTCCAGCACATTGATCGAGAGGGCTGATTCGGACGGAGTCCAAGTGCCCTGTGCTCGGTGATGGAGAAATACTGCTCCCCAACCGGAGAGGCTGGCATCCGTGGTGAGGATCACCCAGGACGGAGTCAGGAAGGAGCGTCCCTGAGACAGAGAGAGGGGCCGAAGCCACCACTGAAGGGAGCTCCTGGTCTGTGACGACAGAACCACCAGCCTGTGCAAGGAAGAGATCCGCTTGTCCCAACAGCGGAGAATGTCCAGCTGCAGGGGACGCAGATGGAACTGGGCAAAGGGAACCGCTTCCATTGATGCCACCATCTGACCTAGCACCTGCATGAGGTGTCTGATGGAATGACGGCGGTGCCTCAGCAGAGAGCGCACCGCCAGACGAAGAGACTGCTGTTTGACTAAGGGCAACTTGACAAGTGCCGGCAGAGTCTCGAATTGCATCCCTAGGTAAAGAAGCACCTGGGTCGGGGTCAGAGTGGACTTGGGCAGGTTGACAAGCCACCCGAACTGAACGAGCGTGGCGAGCGTGAGTGAGACACTCCGCTGGCAGTCTGCACTGGATGAGGCCTTGACTAGAAGGTCGTCCAGGTAAGGAACCGTCCTTCTTGGGAACTAGAAAGAGGTTTGAGTAGAAACCGCTGAACCGTTCCCGGGCGGGAACCGGAACAATTACACCGTTGGCCTGCAGGGATGCCACGGCCTGAGAGTAGGCGGCGGCTTTGGAGCAGGGGGGGTGGACAGAAAAAATCTGTTTGGCGGGCTGGAAGAAAATTCTATCCTGTAGCCGTGGGAGATGATATCTCGCACCCACTGATCGGAGACGTGTTGAAACCACACGTCGCCAAAGTGGGAGAGCCTGCCACCGACCAAGGACGTTGCTGGCGCAGCCAGATAATCAAGAGGAGGCTGCCTTAGTGGCAGCGGCTCCTCCGGTCTTTTGAGGACGCGGCTTCGCGCGCCAGTTGGGTTTACGATCCTTGGCTGCGGTGGTGGACGAGGTCGAGGGCTTAGAGGATGACCAGTTAGAGGAACGAAAGGAACGAAACCTCGATTGGTTCCTACCCTGGACAGGTTTCCTGGCTTTAGTTTGTGGCAAGGAAGTACTCTTCCCGCCAGTAGCTTCCTTAATTATTTCATCCAGTTGTTCACCAAACAGCCGGGACCCAGAAAAAGGGAGACTCGCAAGGAACTTCTTAGAGGAAGCGTCTGCTTTCCACTCTCGAAGCCACAAGATCCTGCGGATCGCGAGGGAGTTAGCGGAGGCCACCGCCGTGCGGTGAGAAGCCTCCAGGATGGCAGACATGGCGTAGGATGAAAAAGCCGAAGCTTGAGAAGTTAAGGCATCCATCTCAGGCATAGAGTCCCTGGTGAGGGAATGTATCTCTGCCAGAGAGGCAGAGACTGCCTTAAGAGCCCACACTGCCGCAAAAGACGGGGAGAACGAGGCTCCTGCCGCCTCATATACAGACTTGGCCAGAAGGTCAACCTGGCGGTCAGTGGGATCCTTAAGAGAAGTGCCATCAGCCACAGCTACAACTGTGCGGGCTGAGATTCTGGACACTGGAGGGTCTACCTTTGGAGACTGGGCCCATTCCTTAACCACCTCTGGTGGAAAAGGAAAACGGTCATCAGAACTACGCTTCGGAAAACGTTTGTCAGGACAGGCCCTGGGCTTGTTAACAGTGGTCCGAAAACTGGAGTGGTTAAAAAACATACTCTTAGCTCTCTTAGGTCAGGTAAACTGGTGTATCTCTACCAGAGAGGCTTGTTCCTCTGACTCTGGTGGATTGAGGTTCAGTACGGAGTTAATGGATGCAATCAAGTCACTAACATCCGCATCACCCTCAGACACGTCAATGGGGTACATAGAGGTAGTGTCTGAGCCCACAGTAAACGAATCCTCCTCGCCCTGCACCTCGGCTCGTAAATCAGAGCCGTGGGACAAGGAAGGAGAAGGGTCCCTGCGTCTCCGTTTAGGGGGACGGGGTCCTAGGACATGCTCTGAGAGCTCTGCAGAACTCGGAGCAGCAGAGGCACCCTGAGAAGGGGGCTGATGCATGGTCAGCAGTGTCCGGGACAGCTGCCCCATGGAGTCGGCAAAAGACTGGGAAATAGCTTGGGAAAAGGATGCTACCCAAGCCGGGGGTTCAGCCACCGGGGCCGGAGCAGCCGGAGGAACCCCTGAGGAGGCTCCAGGCTGAGACACAACCATGTTAGCACAGGCATCGCAATGTGGGTATGTGCTTGGCTCTGGCAGAATGCGCTTACATGCAGTGCATATAGCGTACATGTTTGCAGCCTTGCTCCGGGTGACAGACATGCTGCTGAGGTGAGAAGCTCTGCAGTAAGAATACACTCGTATAGAATGTCCTGAGAGTGTATAATAAAGCCCACAACCAGAGGTTGTGGCTTACCAGCCCGCTCTCTGTGTGCCCTCCGGATTCCACAGCTCGGACCCCCAGTAAAACGTCAGCCTTCCAGGAAAGCAGCAGGTTCAGCAGCCAGCGCCGATCAGTGTGATAAACGCTGAGAAAATGGCGCTGGGAGGAGGAGGGGGGACGGAGATTAGCCCAAGAGCGGGAAACCGGAGGGCTAAGGAGAGATGCAGGGGAGGGAAACATCTCCTCAGAGAGGAGTGTCCTCCCCTCTGCTGGATGGCCGGTGGGCGGCGCCACTCTATTCCCCTGCATGAATGACATGCAGAGGAAGATGAAACCGAAACTAGGCCCAAACAGAAGCCGGGGCCTAGATTTTAACATGCGGCCGACGAGCAGGCACCGTCGGCGCGGTTCTCAGGGGAAACCCCCAGAACCGGCCGGAATTTACAGTAAACATAAAAAACATACTTTCCCCCTAATAAAAGTACCCGGGACCCCTGAAAAACGTCTCAATACTTAGCTTTTGAGACGCAGGGCCAGTCCCTGAGGGGGGTTAAACGCTCCTTCCAGCAGGAACCAGACAGGGCTGCGGATGGAGACCGGTCTTCTGCAAGCAGAGAGGACCGTGACGGCTCCCACTTCAACCCAGAGCCTCTCAGAGGATGTGAAGGAGCACGGCATGTAAAGGCTCCAGCCTTGTAAAGTCAACCTTAACAGCACCGCCGACACAGTGGGGTGAGAAGGGACATGCCGGGAGTCCAGACTGGACCCGCTTTTCTTCCAAATCTTTAAAATCAAAAAAACAAAAATGAAAAAAATCAGAGAATGCATGTGTGTGTGACCTCCTGAACACAAAGTATTGAAACTGGTTAGATTGTCATCCAGGGGGTGTATATAGCCCGGAGGGAGGAGCTACACGTTTGAGTGTAGTACTTTGTGTGTCCTCCGGAGGCAGAAGCTATACACCCATGGTTTGGGTCTCCCATAAGGAACGATGAAGAAAATGGCCATCTATTGGGCAAGTTAAAGGGAACCGGTCCCCAGATTTGTCCCCTATAAGCTGCGGCCACCACTAGTGAGCCCTTATATACACGATGCTGAAGTTGGTTTCTTATTCGTCCAGTTTCTTATTCGGGGCTGAAGTTGGTTTCTTATTCGTCAGTTTCTTATTCGGCAATTTAGTTTTTTCAGTTTTTTATGCATTTAACAACAAAAATAACACATGACAATAATAAAATACAATGCACTGATGTGCCCTAATATAAATACACTCAAAATCAGCTGCAAAAATTATAAAACTGGCAAAAAAATGGGCATCAAAGTGGGCACCAAAGTATGTTAGTGAAAGGGTTAAATGGCTTTGGGCCACTGATCTAACACCAGAATTGCCTATCTAGTGATGCCTCTAATCAAACTCAAGTGACTCCAGCCTGGCCCAAAGGGGTTCTGGGCATCAGAACTGGCATCAAAGTGGGCACACAGCCAAATTTTCACAGATTTGAATAAGTAACTGGTGTTTTTGAGGGGTTAAATGGCTTTGGGTCACTGATCTCACAAAACATTTACATACCTAGTGATGCCACACATCAAATTCAGATCACTCCAGCCTGGCCCAAACAGGTTCTGGGCATCAGAACTGGCATCAAAGTGGGCAAAACCCCAGTTTTCACAGATTTGAATAAGTAACTGGTGTTTTTGAGGGGTTAAATGGCTTTGGGCCACTGATCTCACACCACATTTACATACCTAGTGATGCCACACATCAAATTCAGATCACTCCAGCCTGGCCCAAACAGGTTCTTGGCATCAGAACTGGCATCAAAGTGGGCAAATGGCCAATTTTCACAGATTTGAATAAGTGGTGTTTTTGAGGGGTTAAATGGCTTTGAGCCACTGATCTCACACCACATTTACATACCTAGTGATGCCTCACATCAAATTCAGATCAAATCTGTGAAAACTGGCCATTTGCCCACTTTGATGCCAGTTCTGATGCCCAGAACCTGTTTGGGCCAGGCTGGAGTGATCTGAATTTGATGTGTGGCATCACTAGGTATGTAAATGTGGTGTGAAATCAGTGGCCCAAAGCCATTTAACCCCTCAAAAACACCAGTTACTTATTCAAATATGTGAAAACTGACCATTTGCCCACTTTGATGCCAGTTCTGATGCCCAGAACCTGTTTGGGCCAGGCTGGAGGGATCAGAATTTGATGTGTGGCATCACTAGGTATGTAAATGTGGTGTGAGATCAGTGGCCCAAAGCCATTTAACCCCTCAAAAACACCAGTTACTTATTCAAATCTGTGAAAACTGGGGTTTTGCCCACTTTGATGCCAGTTCTGATGCCCAGAACCCCTTTGGGCCAGGCTGGAGTCACTTGCGTTTGATTAGAGGCATCATTAGATATGCAATTGTGGTGTTAGATCAGTGGCCCAAAGCCATTTAACCCTTTCACTAACATACTTTGGTGCCCACTTTGATGCCCATTTTTTTGCCAGTTTTATAAGTTTCGCAGCTGAGTTTCAGTGTATTTATATTAGGGCACATCAGTGCATTGTATTTTATTATTGTCATGTGTTATTTTTGTTGTTAAATGCATAAAAAAACTGAGAAAGAAGGATTTTTGTGTACTCACCGTAAAATCTCTTTCTCTGAGTCTTCATTGGGGGACACAGGACCATGGGTTATGCTGCTGTCACTAGGAGGCTGACACTAAGTAAACAGAAAAAGTTAGCTCCTCCCCAGCAGTATAACCCCTGAGCCGGAGGCGGGCTCAATCAGTTTAGTGCACAAGCAGTAGGAGGAGAACCAAACAATCCTGAATAAAACAAGGTAAGAAACTATGACGATCATTCGTGTGACCAGTGACCTGGGAAAACAGGCACTGGGGCAACAGGCATGTCCTATATAACAAAAAACACAAGCAGGGTGGGTGCTGTGTCCCCCAATGAAGACTCAGAGAAAGAGATTTTACGGTGAGTACACAAAAATCCTTCTTTCTCTATCGTTTCATTGGGGGACACAGGACCATGGGACGTCCAAAAGCAGTCCCTGGGTGGGAAGAAAAACCATCACCGGAGTGGGCTTGACCCAGACCTACAAGCGCCTAATGTTGCAACAGGTGTGCCAATGCCACCCGCAAACCCTACGCCAAGACTGGCCTCTGCCAAGCTCGGGTGTGAACCTGGTAGAAAATAGTCAAGGTATGCCAGCTAGAGCGGGTGGCGGACCAGGGGACCTGGTCGATCTACGACTGGAGTCCAATCTTTCAAGGGTGCCCCCTTGCCCGGTAGACCGCGGCGGACGTCCGTCCTTCATGCGATAGTCTACACCTATGGAGGAAAAGCTCCATGTGAAATTCTGGCCCTTGGCGCCGGCACACGCTTCTTGGGCAAGGGTGAAAGAATGTATTGACGACCGGCGTAACCGAAAGATGGTGTCCTGCAGACACGAAAAACTGAGGGCTCGCACTAGCCCTGGAACGAACTATGCCCCTTTGTGGCTGGGAGAGGAGCCTAGAGCCGAAAGACCGAAACCCAAAGTCCTCTGCTGGAAGGAACAGCGAGGTGTCTTGGACAGAAACGAAAGGTTCTGGCTGGAGCCCCCCCTTGTCCTGTTGGCGGAGCCGGAAAATGGGGAAAAAACGACGAGAGGGCTGACCGCCCTGATGCCGTCTGTAACAACCCGATGGCCATGAGGAGCCCACCTATCAAAAAAGGTGGTAGCAGGGAAAAAAGGGGAACCTTGAGCGAACCCATCACTGGATTCAGGTCCCACATTTCTAGTGAACGATGAAATAAAATCTTCAAGGAAACTTGATTCCCGGCCCTCTTCAATATCTGCCATCATCTTGCCCACCGTCCTGACGAGCCAGCATCCGGGATCCCCTGATGAGGCTATGTAACTTGGGACTTCTGAGCCCTGGTAGAATAGAGGGGCCCCGACACGGAAGAATTTTGCGGTCTGGAAGGGGCCACGGGGCATTTGCGAGGAGATGAGTAAAATATGTGAAACTATGCTCGCCTGGGTCACTCCCGATCTATCGCTTGCCTTGGTCCATCTTGAGAACCCTTGAGATCATAGGAAGCCGCGGGCAGATGCACGAGAGCCTGAACAGGCTACACGACCGGACTAGGGCGTCGACATCTAGTCCGGAGCAGGTGCATACTCTAAGCACCCTTGACTGAGACTTGGATCGGAAGGCCAAAAATGGTCCACGACCAGAGGTCTTCCTTCGCCAGCGATCTGGCTGGTGATTTCCGCGTTGGAGCCCTTTACCTACGGGAGGTCCATCCTACCGCGGACAACGGCCGTCCAAACGTCCCCGCTAGGGATGTGCTGCCGAGATTAGCGAGTGAAGGGACCCGTCCCAGAGCAAGATCTTCTTGGCCTCTTCCCTTGCCATGACACTCACTGCATCTTCCTGGTGGATGATGTAATCACCGCTGTGGCATGGTCCGACTGGAACCTGGCTGGGTCACCGCGACCTAGAGAAGAAATTGTAACTGGGCTAACCAGCTGCCTCTGAAGTCCGGAATGTTGAAGGAGAGACGACGCTCTAGGAGTGTCCCTCGGGACCCTGCCGAGGAATGGTGGGATAGCATACCCTAGCACGGGAGGCTGGTGACGGTTGATAATAAGCTCCAGGGGAGGAAAGGAAGCTTTCCAGGGATGGTTGCGAAGACTGGTCCGCTAGGAGGGGATTGACGGGTCACCCGCGAAGACGGAACCTTCCTGTCTCCGTTCCTCAGCGTGCTCCATTGGAGAGTCCGGGATGAAATCTGGTATGTGCACCGTCGCTACCACCGCCACAGGCTGTGAAGGAGCCAAAAAACCGAAGGGAAGAAACGGGCACGGGAGGCAAAAAGCACGTGGGGCTCTGTGTCAGGAGACCGCAGCCATGCCAGGCGGAGATGGCTGTTGTAGGGATAAAGGCTTTCAGACGGGTTTGCGTGAGGGAACGAAACCTGGTGCATCAGGGCCGATGCCGGGAAGGGGATATACCCTTCTCTTACGTAGCCTAGGGGGGAGAGTAGCCTACCCTGACGTAGCCTAGGGATAAACTAGACTCGACCTATCTCCGAAAGGGCGTTCCCGAAGTCGGAAAAAAAGTCAGGGACTTCCTAGATGTCGAATCTGCGTTCCTGATCCCGAGTCAGAGGTCTCGATGGTGGGAACACTGATGCTAGAGGTTCAGGCCGGGTAGTGGGCAGACATCAGCTTTGTGAAAAGAGGGTACTCACTCAAGAGGAGACCCAGCCCTGGGTCGGCATAGGTGAGACGTGGACCGCTGCGTATGGTGTCCGGGAAATCCCTGCGGAGCGGCACGATAGTGACGAGAAGCCCGGAGGAACCCAGGCGGGTCGCATAAAGGGTAGCGTGCCGCTTCCTTTCTGAGCCCCCTTCGAGAAGGGGCAAGACAAATAAACGGACTTACCACTGGGAAAAATCACGTCCGGGGATTATCCATGATCACGTAGTCACCGTGCCAACTGGCTGTCCACTGAAAACAACCGTAGTGGCCCCCACCTTGCTTCCTGCAAAGAGGCATGCCCCCTTTCTCCAGAGCCCTTTGGGGGGATGAAATGACAATAACACGACTTACCACTGGTAAACGCCGTGTCTGGTTGCCGTCTGTGATCATTAGCGACTCCAGTATAGTGTGCCCCTTCTCTTCCGAAATCGCCTTGGAGAAGGGAAAAAAGACAACGACAAGACTTACTGCTGGTCAACTCCGTGTCCGGTAGCTGTCTGTGAGCCCGTGGTAACTCAGCGAGCTCTGGATGCCGTCTGATCACATCAGGGACTGCTTCAAATGTCTTAAGGGAGACCTGCATGCACGGAGAGAAGAGGGCTGTCCGCAGCCTTACGGCTTGACTCACCATTTTTAGCAGGCTATTCGTCATGCGCCAAGACATCTAGGTCCTGCTCGGAATCCAGCAGAGGTGGAAGCCTGGGCCATCACCCGAGATGTCGGAAGACTGCCAGAGGAAGGTCAGTCTGGACCTGGGGGATACGTGGAAACTGGGGAGCCACAAGGACGAGACCTGGTCCACTTCCAGCATAGAAGAAAAAAGACCCTGGTACGGGACTCCCCTCCCCGAGGGGATTGCGCCAGTCCTATGGATGGTATGACCGAACATCGGCCGTAGACGCGGCGCATGCGCACGAACCCGAGGGACGTAGCGAGGGGAGTTGTGGCCTGAGACAGGGCGTTACAAGCCGGCAGGGGTCAAAGCAATCTGACATCTTCTTGAAACTAACTCACAAAAGGGGGGACCGAGTCTTGGGCTTACCAGCCCAAAATCACTAAAAAGTCGAGCTGGAAAAACGCCATGTACTAAAAAACGTGAAAGAAAAAACAAGTGCCCGCATAAGCAATGTAGGAGTCAATGTATGCAAGATCATGCACGTATCTATAATAAAAATCGATCCAATATAAAAAATATACACTACCAAAAAAGTGTGTTCTGTTTTTCCCATAATCTTTTTTTTTTTTTTTTTTTTTTAAATAAAATGAACACTGAGGGAGCGGGAAAAAAAAAAAAAAAATTCCACACCCCCCTGATGATGCCTGGGGCAGCGCAGGAGGCGGGCCTGGGACGCCGAGGACCAGGCCGAAGCCGGGGGCTAAATTTTTACGCTGCCTCGCGGCCGAGGCAGCGCCGGCGTCCCCGGCCGCGAGGCGGCGGCGTCGCGGCCTAGGACGCCGAGAACCCGGCCGAAGCCGGGGGCTAAATTATGACGCCGCCTCGCGGCCGAGGCTGCGCCGGCAGCCCCGGCCGCGAGGCGGCGGCGTCGCGGCCTAGGACGCCGAGGACCAGGCCGAAGCCGGGGACTAAATTTTGACGCTGCCTCGCGGCCGAGGCAGCGCCGGAGGCCCCGGCCGCGAGGCGGCGGCGGCGCGGCCTAGGACGCCGAGGACCAGGCCGAAGCCGGGGGCTAAATTTTGATGCTGCCTCGCGGCCGAGGCAGCGCCGGCGGCCCCGGCCGCGAGGCGGCGGCGTCGCGGCCTAGGACGCCGAGGACCCGGCCGAAGCCGGGGGCTAAATTATGACGCTGCCGCGCGCGGTGCCGGCGGATCCGGCCGCGAGGCGGCGGCGTCGCGGCCTAGGACGCCGAGGACCAGGCCGAAGCCGGGGACTAAATTTTGACGCTGCCTCGCGGCCGAGGCAGCGCCGGCGGCCCCGGCCGCGAGGCGGCGGCGTCGCGGCCTAGGACGCCGAGGACCCGGCCGAAGCCGGGGGCTAAATTATGACGCTGCCGCGCGCGGTGCCGGCGGATCCGGCCGCGAGGCGGCGGCGTCGCGGCCTAGAACGCCGGCCGGGGGCTAAAGTCTGACGCTGCCGCGCGGGCAGAGGCAGCGCCGGCGGATCCGGCAGCAAAGCGGCGGCGGCGCAGCCTGGGACGCCCAGTACCAAGCAGAAGCCGGGGAGCGGGGGTGCCCGGCGACTAGGCCCAGACCGGGGCCTAACATTTGTACAGCCGCCCGAGGGGGAGAAGGTAGGAGATGGTGTCCTACCTGATCCTCGGCGCGCTCCAGAGTGCAGGCTGAGACTCTGCACATACTCCTGTGTGCTCCGCTCGCAGAAGGGATGGCTGCGGGCACCAGGGAAACGGCTGAAGAAGGCAGGGAGGTGGACCTGGTGGGGGATAGAAACCCCTAAAAACGTAGCAGCGCTGCGGGCCCCATCCAGATCGAGACGCGCTGTGGTCCAGTCCCTATTTGCCTAGCCCCTTGCGCCCTTTGGGGTGATACCGCAGAGCGGATAGGGGTGCCCAGGAAGATTCTGCCCCGCACGAACACACCAGGGATTGGTACCGCGGGAATGGACGGGGACGAGGGCCCGAAGACTCAAACCTCTGCGACCCTAGGGAGTGGTACCCACCGGGCTGCGAGAGCTGAGGAAGATAAGTACGATACCTGCAGAAACAGAAAAGTACCACAGATGAGAGCGACGAGCGTCGCCGAGAAAAAATGAAAAAAAAAAATACGCAAAAAATCAAGTGGCTGAAGGGGGCCCAGTCGGCCCACATCAGCCTCCTACGACACTAAGCAAAAAACTGATTGAGCCCGCCTCCGGCTCAGGGGTTATACTGCTGGGGAGGAGCTAACTTTTTCTGTTTACTTAGTGTCAGCCTCCTAGTGACAGCAGCATAACCCATGGTCCTGTGTCCCCCAATGAAACGATAGAGAAAACTAAATTGCCGAATAAGAAACTGACGAATAAGAAACCAACTTCAGCCCCGAATAAGAAACCAACTTCAGCATCGTCTTATATACAGCATTCTAGAATACTGGTTATAAAATCCCAGGCCGCTCTGTAGAACGTAAAAATACCTTTATAATACTCATCTAGAGGGCTGTCCGGTCCAATGGGTGTCGCTGCTCTTGGTACGATGCCTCCTCTCGATTCCATCACTGTCCTTCCTTGCTCCTGTGGATGATGCTCCTATGTCATGCATACAGATGCCTCCATTGCACTCCTGTGCATGCGCACTTTGATCTGTCCTGCTGGGAGCACAGCAGCATACTGTAATGCGTAGATGCGGGGAAAGGTCAAAGACCGCCCGCATATGTGCACTACAATATTTTGCTTTGCCCTCAGCAGGACAGAGAAGTGTGCAGATGACGTAAGACGTGTAATCCACATGGACCAGGGAATGAGGATGGTGATGGAAGGAAGAGAGGAGGCGTCGGACAGAGACCAGCGTCGCCCCTCGGACTGGACCGCCCCCCTAGGTGTGTATTATAAAGTGTTTTTTATGTTCTACACAGCGGCCTGGGCTCTTATATACAGCATGTTAGAATGCTGTATATAAGAGCCCACTGGTGGTGGCCGCAGCTTATAGGCCCCAAATCTGGTGACAGGTTCCCTTTAATCCAAACGCTAAAGGCTGCTTTACACGATACGACCGATTGTGCAATTTCACAATCGATCGTACCCGCCCCTGTCCTTTTTGCGTCACAGGCAAATCGCTGCCTGTGGCGCACAAAGTCATTAACCCCCGTCACACGTACTTACCTCTCGTGCGACCACGCTGTGGGCGGCGAACGTCCACTTCCTGGAGTGGGAGGGACGTTCGGCGTCACAGCGACGTCACACGGCCGCCGGCCAATGGAAGCGGAGGGGCGGAGATGAGCGGGACGTAAACATCCCGCCCACCTCCTTCCTTCACAAAGCCGGCGGCGGCCGCGTGACGCAGGTGTAGAATGGTCCAGGCCATTTTCTTCAAAGGCGATGTCCTGCTGGGCAGGACACATCACTGTGTTTGACACTGTGTGACAGGGTCACAGTGACTGCTGAGATCGTTATACAGGTCGCTACTGCAACCTGTATTGTTCCTGCATCGCTGGTAAGGTCTGACTGTGTGACATCTCACCTGCGACCTCCCAGCAACTTACCTGCGATCCCTATCAGGTAGCATCGTTTTCGGGATCGCTGGTAAGTCGTTGTGTGTGACTGGGCCTTAAGAAAGGAACAGCGTCTCAGACAGCCGAGACAAGTGAACAGGCGAATCCTGACTTGAAAGAACATTTTAATAAATATTTGTTCTCAATGATACAAACTGTAAAAATAAACAACTGTTGACGCCAAACAAAGAAGAGCTGCAAACAAAAACAAAAACTCTGAAGATGTAAACTGCAGGGTGAAAAGCAGGAGTAGCCAAGTGTGACATCTGCCAGCATTATATACACGGTCTGAGATAGCACCTGCATGGGGAAGCTTAGAAGACGTGACTGTATAGAGCTCGTGCTGACACAGGGGATAGTCACACCAGCCCCCCCACCGCGCTTCTCTAAAACACCTGTGGGACTACAACTCCCAGCATGCTTTGCAAGTCGCCAGCAGAGACCGCTAAAAGTTGTACTGTAACGGAAGCTGGAGGGGCCAGACCGCTGTGTACACTGCTCTCTAGGTCACAGAGCAGCATGCTGTGCACTCACCTCAATGTCTCCACTCATTCCCAGCAGTCAGTGCAGCACTGGGGATTCCGGGGAAACTTTCTCACATTGTACGCAACACACTCATTACAATGAGGAAGTATGCGAGGAGGAAGCTGGCAGCTCACACAGCCAATCAGCGACAAGCACGAGGTATGAGACCCAATCAAGTAGCAGAGGGGGCGTGATGGGAAAGTCCCAGGTTGTGCAAATAGGAAGAGTTGTGGCCTGTCCGGTCTACATCTGTCCTGAGTGGAGTGTATTATACACCTGTCCTGAGTGGACTGTGGAGTGTATTATACACCTGTTCTGAGTGGACTGTGGAGTGTATTATACACCTGTCCTGAGTGGACTGTGGAGTGTATTATACACCTGTCCTGAGTGGACGGTGGAGTGTATTATACACCTGTCCTGAGAAGACAGTGGAGTGTATTATACACCTGTCCTGAGAAGACGGTGGAGTGTATTATACACCTGTCCTGAGAAGACGGTGGAGTGTATTATACACCTGTCCTGAGAAGACAGTGGAGTGTATTATACACCTGTCCTGAGAAGACGGTGGAGTGTATTATACACCTGTCCTGAGTGGACGGTGGAGTGTATTATACACCTGTCCTGAGAAGACAGTGGAGTGTATTATACACCTGTCCTGAGAAGACGGTGGAGTGTATTATACACATGTACTGAGTGGACTGTGGAGTGTATTATACACCTGTCCTGAGAAGACAGTGGAGTGTATTATACACCTGTCCTGAGTGGACGGTGGAGTGTATTATACACCTGTCCTGAGTGGACTGTGGAGTGTATTATACATCTGTTCTGTGTGGACGGTGGAGTGTATTATACACCTGTCCTGAGAAGACGGTGGAGTGTATTATACACCTGTCCTGAGTGGACGGTGGAGTGTATTATACACCTGTCCTGAGTGGACTGTGGAGTGTATTATACATCTGTTCTGTGTGGACGGTGGAGTGTATTATACACCTAACTGAATAGGATAACTGAAGTGAGCACTAATAAATATATATATATATGAGTGCAAGCCAAAAAATACATACTATATCAGGATAAGGCTGCACATCAAACTTGGATAATAGTATAATGCCTCAAGCATATGGAAAAATATTGGAAAATACAATGAAAAAATGCTACTTGCTAACTTGAACATGTGAATAATGAATTGCATACCTGCCATGAATATTAGGAAAAAGGAGATATTTAGCAATCGCATTGATCAATGTAACTGAGCCCCAAGACCTCGTCAAGGTATATCTCTATATTGGGGTCCCTAGCTCTGTGACCCTCACTGTGTGTCATCTCATTGCAATTAAAAACTGCTGTGGGTGGAGAGGGGTAACTAAGGACTTTCTTATATAGGAGATGGAAAAAACATGGCCGAAAGGGGCGGAGCTGTGTTCACATTCAGAAAAAAATACATATAACTGAATAGGATAACTGAAGTGAGCACTAATATATATATTATGAGTGCAAGCCAAAAAATACATACCATATAAGGATAAGGCTGCACATCAAACTTGGATAATAGTATAATGCCTCAAGCATATGGAAAAATATTGGAAAATACAATGAAAAAATGCTACTTGCTAACTTGAACATGTGAATAATGAATTGCATACCTGCCATGAATATTAGGAAAAAGGAGATATTTAGCAATCGCATTGATCAATGTAACTGAGCCCCAAGACCTCGTCAAGGCATATCTCTATATTGGGGTCCCTAGCTCTGTGACCCTAACTGTGTGTCATCTCATTGCAATTAAAAACTGCTGTGGGTGGAGAGGGGTAACTACACCTGTCCTGAGAAGACGGTGGAGTGTATTATACACCTGTCCTGAGTGAACTGTGGAGTGTATTATACACCTGTTCTGTGTGGAAGGTGGAGTGTATTAGACATCTGTCCTGAGAAGACGGTGGAGTGTATTATACACCTGTCCTGAGTGGACTGTGGAATGTATCATACACTTGTCCTGAGTGGACTGTGGAGTGTATTATACATCTGTTCTGTGTGGACGGTGGAGTGTATTATACACCTGTCCTGAGTGAACTGTGGAGTGTAATATACACCTGTCCTGAGTGGACTGTAAAGTGTATTATACACCTGTCCTGAGTGAACTGTGGAGTGTATTATACACCTGTCCTGAGTGAATTGTGGAGTGTATTATACACCTGTCCTGAGTGAGCTGTGGAGTGTATTATACACGTGTCCTGAGTGGACTGTGGAATGTATCATACACTTGTCCTGAGTGGACTGTGGAGTGTATTATACATCTGTTCTGTGTGGACGGTGGAGTGTATTAGACATCTGTCCTGAGTGAACTGTGGAGTGTATTATACACCTGTCCTGAGTGAACTGTGGAATGTATTATACACCTGTTCTGTGTGGAAGGTGGAGTGTATTAGACATCTGTCCTGAGAAGACGGTGGAGTGTATTATACACCTGTCCTGAGTGGACTGTGGAATGTATCATACACTTGTCCTGAGTGGACTGTGGAGTGTATTATACATCTGTTCTGTGTGGACGGTGGAGTGTATTATACACCTGTCCTGAGTGAACTGTGGAGTGTATTATACATCTGTTCTGTGTGGACGGTGGAGTGTATTATACATCTGTCCTGAGTGGACTGTGGAGTGTAATATACACCTGTCCTGAGTGGACTGTAAAGTGTATTATACACCTGTCCTGAGTGAACTGTGGAGTGTATTATACACCTGTCCTGAGTGAATTGTGGAGTGTATTATACACCTGTCCTGAGTGAGCTGTGGAGTGTATTATACACCTGTCCTGAGTGGACTGTGGAATGTATCATACACTTGTCCTGAGTGGACTGTGGAGTGTATTATACATCTGTTCTGTGTGGACGGTGGAGTGTATTAGACATCTGTCCTGAGTGAACTGTGGAGTGTATTATACACCTGTCCTGAGTGAACTGTGGAGTGTATTATACACCTGTCCTGAGTGAACTGTGGAGTGTATTATACACCTGTCCTGTGTGAACTGTGGAGTGTATTATACACCTGTCCTGAGTGGACTGTGGAGTGTATTATACACCTGTCCTGAGTGGACTGTGGAGTGTATTATACACCTGTCCTGAGTGGACTGTGGCGTGTATTATACACCTGTCCTGAGTGGACTGTGGCGTGTATTATACACCTGTCCTGAGTGGACTGTGGAGTGTATTATACACCTGTCCTGAGTGGACTGTGGAGTGTATTATACACCTGTCCTGAGTGGACTGTGGAGTGTATTATACACCTGTCCTGAGTGGACTGTGGAGTGTATTATACACCTGTCCTGAGTGGAGTGTATTATACACCTGTCCTGAGTGAACGGTGGAGTGTATTATACACCTGTCCTGAGTGGACGGTGGAGTGTATTATACACCTGTCCTGAGAAGACGGTGGAGTGTATTATACACCTGTCCTGAGTGGACTGTGGAGTGTATTATACATCTGTTCTGTGTGGACAGTGGAGTGTATTAGACATCTGTCCTGAGTGAACTGTGGAGTGTATTATACACCTGTCCTGAGTGGATTGTGGAATGTATCATACACTTGTCCTGAGTGGACTGTGGAGTGTATTATACATCTGTTCTGTGTGGACGGTGGAGTGTATTATACACCTGTCCTAAGTGAACTGTGGAGTGTATTATACATCTGTTCTGTGTGGACGGTGGAGTGTATTAGACATCTGTCCTGAGTGAACTGTGGAGTGTATTATACACCTGTCCTGAGTGAACTGTGGAGTGTATTATACACCTGTCCTGAGTGAACTGTGGAGTGTATTATACACCTGTCCTGAGTGAACTGTGGAGTGTATTATACACCTGTCCTGTGTGAACTGTGGAGTGTATTATACACCTGTCCTGAGTGGACTGTGGAGTGTATTATACACCTGTCCTGAGTGGACTGTGGAGTGTATTATACACCTGTCCTGAGTGGACTGTGGCGTGTATTATACACCTGTCCTGAGTGGACTGTGGCGTGTATTATACACCTGTCCTGAGTGGACTGTGGCGTGTATTATACACCTGTCCTGAGTGGACTGTGGAGTGTATTATACACCTGTCCTGAGTGGACTGTGGAGTGTATTATACACCTGTCCTGAGTGGACTGTGGAGTGTATTATACACCTGTCCTGAGTGGACTGTGGAGTGTATTATACACCTGTCCTGAGTGGAGTGTATTATACACCTGTCCTGAGTGGAGTGTATTATACACCTGTCCTGAGTGAACGGTGGAGTGTATTATACACCTGTCCTGAGTGGACGGTGGAGTGTATTATACACCTGTCCTGAGAAGACGGTGGAGTGTATTATACACCTGTCCTGAGTGGACTGTGGAGTGTATTATACATCTGTTCTGTGTGGACAGTGGAGTGTATTAGACATCTGTCCTGAGTGAACTGTGGAGTGTATTATACACCTGTCCTGAGTGGATTGTGGAGTGTATTATACACCTGTCCTGAGTGAACTGTGGCGTGTATTATACATCTGTTCTGTGTGGACGGTGGAGTGTATTATACATCTGTCCTGAGTGGACTGTGGAGTGTAATATACACCTGTCCTGAGTGAACTGTGGCGTGTATTATACACCTGTCCTGAGTGGACTGTGGAGTGTATTATACACCTGTCCTGAGTGGACTGTAGAGTGTATTATACACCTGTCCTGAGTGAACTGTGGACTGTATTATACACCTGTCCTGAGTGAACTGTGGAGTGTATTATACACCTGTCCTGAGTGAACTGTGGAGTGTATTATACACCTGTCCTGAGTGGAGTGTATTATACACCTGTCCTGAGTGGAGTGTATTATACACCTGTCCTGAGTGGAGTGTATTATACACCTGCCCTGAGAACACGGTGGAGTGTATTATACACCTGTCCTGAGTGGACTGTGGAGTGTATTATACACCTGTCCTGAGAAGACGGTGGAGTGTATTATACACCTGTCCTGAGTGGACTGTGGAGTGTATTATACACCTGTCCTGAGTGGACTGTGGAGTGTATTATACATCTGTTCTGTGTGGATGGTGGAGTGTATTATACACCTGTCCTGAGAAGACGGGGAAGTGTATTATACACCTGTCCTGAGTGGACTGTGGAGTGTATTATACATCTGTTCTGTGTGGACGGTGGAGTGTATTAGACATCTGTCCTGAGTGAACTGTGGAGTGTATTATACACCTGTCCTGAGTGAACTGTGGAGTGTATTATACACTTGTCCTGAGTGGACTGTGGAGTGTATTATACACCTGTCCTGAGTGGACTGTAGAGTGTATTATACACCTGTCCTGAGTGAACTGTGGAGTGTATTATACACTTGTCCTGAATGGACTGTGGAGTGTATTATACACCTGTCCTGAGTGGACTGTGGAGTGTATTATACACCTGTCCTGAGTGGACTGTGAATTGTGTTATACATCTGTTCTGTGTGGACGGTGGAGTGTATTAGACATCTGTCCTGAGTGAACTGTGGAGTTTATTATACACTTGTCCTGAGTGGACTGTGGAGTGTATTATACACCTGTCCTGAGTGGACTGTGAAGTGTATTATACACCTGTCCTGAGTGGACTGTAGAGTGTATTATACACCTGTCCTGAGTGAACTGTGGAGTGTATTATACACCTGTCCTGAATGGACTGTGGAGTGTATTATACACCTGTCCTGAGTGGACTGTGGAGTGTATTATACACCTGTCCTGAGTGGACTGTGGAGTGTATTATACACCTGTCCTGAGTGGACTGTGGAGTGTATTATACACCTGTCCTGAGTGGACTGTGAATTGTGTTATACATCTGTCCTGAGTGATCTGTGGAGTGCATCATACACTTGTCCTGAGTGGATTTAGGGAATGTGTTAATCACTGCCTTCTGGACATCTGTCAAGCCAGCAGTCTTCCCTATGATTGTGTAGCCTACTGAACCAGACTAAGGGACTATTTTAAATGCTTAGGAAGCTTTTGCAGGTGTTTTGTGGTAATCATTCTAATTTTCTGAGATAATGACTTTTGGGTTTTCATTGGCTGTAAGCCATAAACATTAACAGAAATAAACACTTGAAATAGATCCCTCTGTGTGTAATGACTCTATACAATATACAGTATGTTTCCCTTTTTTTATTGAATTACTGAAATAAATTAACTTTTTATTTGAGATGCACTTGTACATACCCTGTGTGGACTGTGGAGTGTTTTATATACCTGTCCTGTGTGGAATGTGAAGTGTATTGTATATTAACCTGTCCCATATGGCTGTGGAGGTACTATATACACTATATAGCGATCCTCTGTCAACTGTGTAGTATAAGGCCATGTGCGCACGTTGCGTCCAGTACCTTGCAGAAAAAAACGCATCCTCTTGCAGAATTTGTCAATGTCAAATTTCGTTGTGACCAAAAAAACGCAGGAAAAATTCATGCATTTTTGTTGCGTTTTGACTGCTTTTTACATGCTTTTTCAGTGCTTAAAATGGGATGTGTTTTCAATACAAAGACACTACTAAATAAAGTTTGAACATTCAAACATTAGGAAAAAAAAATCAATCCTTTCAATCATGCACTATAATGATATTTTTCATAAAAAGAATAATGAGATTTAATATTTTTGTTAAAATTAAATTTATCTTATTGTTTGACTCTTTTTTTTTTTAAATTCGGGCTGGATGTGAGGGCAAAAGGAAACCTCTTGACCACACTATAATGCCAAAAACGCATGCTTACATTTTGACAAAAAACATGCGTTTTGCATCAAAAATGCATGTAAACCGCTTGAATTCTGATTTCGGATGCGTTTTCACAACTGTCATTGACTTCAATGTTCGCTAAACGCTGCCAAAACGCTCAAAACAATTGACATGTTGCTTCTTCAAACGCAGAGATTTTGACAAATTTTTGTCACAAAAAAACGCTGCGTTTTTTAACGCGTAGTGCGCACCAAATATGTCTATTTCCCATAGACTTTGCTTGGAAATCAAAACGCATGCATTTTTGCATTAAAACGCTGCAGGTCAAAACGCTGCAGAAACGCATGAAAAAATGCAACGTGCACACATAGCCTAATACCATATAGATCTATTGCTGTGTGGACTGTAGAGCATATTATCTACCTGTTCTGCATAGAATACTGTACACTCTGACAGTACTAGACAGTAAACCTATGGCACAATGTTCCAATTCTTGCCAGTGTTCCAGTCTGGTGACCCATGGATTTATAGGGTCACAGCACAGCTTAGGGTATCTTCCGTAGAAAGGATACTGTCCAGCTAGCTAGTTGTTCAGCTATGTCTCCTTTTCATGATGTGTGTCAGGTTGGCACAGAAGCTGAAAAATAATCTATCGTATCCATCAAACTATTCACTGCTGCTGCTGTTAGTGGTAGTGCTGGTAGAGGCGGTGAAGCGTTGACTCTGTGGTAAGTAGAGTGGCCTCCTAGTTAAACATGCGCCCGTCAGGTGACAGCTGCGACAAAATGGATCTAAATTGTCTTTGTCATGCTCCAGTTATGCTTCCTTTTCAGAAGGTAAATTAAAAAGATCTCACTGAAAGGGCTCTGTAGAATACACGCCTTTTATAAAGTGTATCTAATCGGAAGTACAGTCAAGTGACTATTAGCATGGCCAGTGTATACCCAGAACCAGTACAAGACAACACCAAACAACAAACATCCAATAACAGAATATAAAGGTAATAAGCCTCAAAGTGAGGAAAAAGTATCAGATACTTTATTAGGGGAGCGAGGTTATGCTCATGCACCGAGTAGACATGTTGTAGTGGAGCTACTGCTAGCCTGAATACCATCCTGAGGGTTTTATACCTTCCCTGACTTCCTGTGGACCAAAACGCTCCTTAAAGAAAGGTGGACACAGCTGGGCGATTGCGGGTCATCAATTTTCAGGCACCGACCTGTTAGACACCGAAGACATCTGGCTGGGCCCATGTGGTGGTGAAACGACCGCCATCTTATGCTTGTTTCTTCTAGGATAAGCAGGAATAAAAGCTCTACTGCAGCAGGTCAACTCAAGGAATTTGCTAAGGGGACCAGCCAGACAGCACCCGAACATTAATGGGTGTTTTTTTGGCTACAAAAACCAGCGTGCATCGGAGAGGGCAAATGTCGGAAAATGATATAGAGGGAGGGCAGAAAGACCTTACTCTATGTCAGTTCTCAAGGGGGTTTAACGTGCAGCAACATCGCTAGCGATGTCGCTCGTGAAAGCACCCGCCCCCGTAGTTTGTGCGTCACGGGCAAATCGCTGCCCATGGCGCACAATATCGCTAGGCCCCGTCACACGGACTTACCTTCCCAGCGGCAACGCTGTGGCCGGCGAACCGCCTCTTTTCTAAGGGGGCGGTTCGTGCGGCGTCACAACGACGTCACACAGCAGGCGTCTAATAGAATTGGAGGGGCGGAGAGCAGCCGCATTATCGACACGCCCACCTCGTTGCCGGAGGACGCAGGTAAGCTGTTGTTCGTCGTTCCCGGGCTGTCACACATAGCGATGTGTGCTGCCTCAGGAACGACGAACAACCTACGTCCACAACGACCAACGAGATTTTGAAAATGAACGACGTGTCAACGATCAACCATTAGGTGAGTATTTTTGATCGTTAACACTCGCTCAAAGCTGTTATATGCAACGACGTCGCTAACGACGCCGGATGTGCGTCACGAATTCTGTGACCCCGACGACATATCGTTAGATATGTCGTTGCGTGTAAAGCCCCCTTTAGAGTAGTTACTATAGGCCATTACAATTTGGAAGTGCTTACTGCTGGGAATATTGAGGTGGTACGGTCGGATGTGGGACTTTTAAGTAAAGATATGCAGGCTTTAAATGGCTGTATCTCTGAAGTTGAAACCAGAGTATCATACAAGCAAACAAGATTTTAGGGTGTATAAAAAGAGAGATTAGATCCCAGGATCCCAATGTATTGTTACCCCTCTATAAATCACTTGTAAGGCCACATCTGCAATATGGGATCCAGTTTTGTGCTCCGCATTTTAAGGACATACAAAAGTTAGAATCAGTTCAAAGGTGGCTAACTAGACTACTACAAGGAATGGAAGGCCTCACATATGTATGGATATGTTTAGCCTAGAAAAAAAGACGTCTCAGAGGAGATCTCATTTATATGTATAAATACAAGTGTGGTCAATATAACGGACTGGGACATGACTTATTTCTTCCAAAAACAGGGGGCATACACTGCAAATGGAAGAAAAGCTAAATAAGAAAGGGTTCTTTACAGTTAGAGCAGTCAGACTGTGGAATGCCCTACCACAAGAGGTAGTAATGGCAGACACTATAACAGCTTTTAAAAAAGGGCTGGTTGATTTCCTCAGTACACACAACATTGTTGGTTATAAGTGACATATAGGCCCTGTCACACACAGAGATAAATCTGCGACAGATCTGGGGTTGCAGTGAAATTGTGGACAATCAGTGCCAGGTTTGTGGCTCTATACAAATGGAACAATATATCCATGATTTCACTGCAACCACAGATCTGCCAAAGATTTATCTCTGTGTGTGACGGGGCCTTTAGGGACAAAATGTAGAACTGGTGGAAGAAGGTTGAACTAGATGGACTAAAGGCCGCTTTACACACTACGATATCTCTCAAGCGATCTCGTTGGGGTCACGGAATTTGTGATGCACATCCGGCCGCTTTAGCGATGTCGTTGCGTGTTACACCTATGAGCGATTTTGCATCGTCACAAAAACGTGCAAAATCGCTAATCGGTGACATGGCCCCCTATTCCCAATTATCGCTGCTGCTGCGTGTATGATGTAGTTCGTCGCTCCTGTGGCAGCACACATCGCTATGTGTGACACCGCAGGAACGAGGAACCTCACCTTACCTGCGTCCACCGGCAATGAGGAGGGAAGGAGGTGGGCGGGATGTTACGTCCCGCTCATCTCCGCCCCTCCGCATCTATTGGGCGCCCGCTTAGTGACGTCGCTGTGATGCCGAACGAACCGCCCCCTTAGAAAGGAGGCGGTTCACCGGTCACAGCGACGTCGCTAGGCAGGTAAGTAGTGTGATGGGTCTGAGCGATGTTGTGCGCCATGGGCAGCGATTTGCCCGTGTCGCACAACCGATGGGGTCGGGTACGCACGCTAGCGATATCGGTAACGATATCGCAGCGTGTAAAGCGGCCTTTAGGTCTTTTTTCAACCTAAGTAACTATGTAACTATATGTTGGAGACAAACTTTGCCCTATGGTGACTAAACTAAACAAGGACACTGAGTCAGCCGATGCATGGCATCAGAAAATGGATGATCTTGAAAACCAACTTTCCGCAATAATATTAGGGTTATAGACCTACCTAAAAGAGCTGAAGGTCAACACCCTGAACAATTTATTAAAAACTGGATTAAATCTAATTTGGGGCACAAATTCTCCTCCATGTTCACAGTGAAGAGGGTTCATATAGTCCAAGCTAAACCCCCACCTCCAGGAGCTCTTCCTAGGCTGTTCCTAGCATGGATTTTGAATTGCAAGGACAGAAACATTGCGCCTGGCCAGTCAAAGAGGCCTTCTCAAGTATAACAACGCAACAGTTTCCTTATTCCCAGATTTTTCTGTGCATGTCCAAAAGCAGAGAGCCCATTTCATGGATGCAAAGAGGAAGTTTAAAGATGTGAACATTCCTTATTCTATGGTTTGTCTGGCTTACCTCCTCATCGTCTCTGAGTGATCCACAACTTTCTTTTCCATCCCCAGCAACACATTGGAATGGCTACAGCTTCATCCTGCTCTGAGATGGGAGAAACGCTAATATTGCTCACAATGGGATACCGCCATTCATTCGTTAACCTAGAGGAGGGGACTTAGGAAACCAGATTTAGTTCACAACAATAGAAGATCTGGCTCCCTACGTCGTTGGTAACAACTATACCTTTCACAATGTTTAGTGTGGGTATCCCCAAAATTGTAAACTCTACGAGGTATCAACTTCCAAATCTTTCCACAGTTAAGTTGGTATTGGTTTGTTTGTTGCTTGCTACCAAGGCTCAAGTTTGTTGCACTCTCCTACGTCCTTAAATGACTCAGATTGGAAAAGTCACTTTTTGATTTAGACTTTGTCCTATTATGAATCACAATAACCAGACAACTGGCCCTGCTATATCCTTTATGATAATGTTTTTATGCTTTGTGAAGCGATACTTCCTTTTTCTTATTTAGATTTTCTACAGATATATGGCTTCCCAATTAAGCTATATGTTTTGGAACGTGAGGGACCTCGGTTCCCCTGGTGAGAGGGTGAAAATATTTTCACTGGTTAAGAAGTACCAACCACATATAATAAACTTGGAGGAGACACATCTCATTATGAACTCAGCTAGGTGGTTAAAGAAACCCTTTGTAGAATGGTCGGCTCGCCCTTTCCATGTTAGCTATTTTAGAGAAGTCTCATTGTTAGCACACAAATTGGTTAGGTTGGAATCTAAAGGCCCAGTCACACACAACGACTTACCAGCGATCCCGAAAACGATGCGACCTGATAGGGATCGCAGGTAAGTCGCTGGGAGGTCACAGGTGAGATGTCACACAGTCAGATCTTACCAGCGATGCAGGAACAATACAGGTCGCAGTAGCGACCTGTATAACGATCTCAGCAGTCACTGTGACCCTGTCACACAGTGTCAAATACAGCAATGTGTCCTGCCCAGCAGGACATCATCGCCTTTGAAGAAAATGGTCTGGACCATTCTGCAACCACTAGAGATCTCACAGCAGGGGCCTGATCGCTGGTAGGTGTCACACATAACAAGATTGCTAACGGGATCGCTACAGCGTCACGGAAACCGTGACTCAGCTGCGATCTCGCTAGCGATCTCGTTATGTGTGACGGTACCTTAAGGATACACAAAGAGATCCAGAAGAGTACATTGTGTGCAGAATCATTAGGCAAATGAGTATTTTGATCACATGATAATTTTTATACATGTTGTCCTACTCCAAGCTGTATAGGCTTAAGAGCCAACTATCAATGAAGTAAATCAGGTGATGTACATCTCTGTAATGAGGAGGGGTGTGGTGTAATGACATTAACACCCTATATAAGGTGTGCTTAATTATTAGGCAACTTCCTTTCCTTTGGCAAAATGGGTCAGAAGAGAGATTTGACGGCCTCTGGCAAGTCCACAATTGTGATATGTCTTGCAGAGGGATGCAGCAGTCTTGAAATTGCTAAACTTTTGAAGTGTGATCACTGAACAATCAAGTTTTTCATGGCAAATAGCCAACAGGGTCACAAGAAGCGTGTTGGGAAAAAAAGGCGCAAAGTAACTGCCCATAAATTGAGCAAAATGAAGCGTGAAGCTGCCAAGATGCCATTTGCCATCAGTTTGGCCATATTTCAGAGCTGCAACATTACTGGACTATCAAAAAGCACAAGGTGTGCCATACTCAGGGACATGGCCATGGTAAGGAAGACTGAAAAACGACCACCTTTGAACAAGCAACATAAGATAAAACATCAAGACTGGGCCAAGAAATATCTTGACTGATTTTTCAAAGGTTTTATGGACTGATGAAGTGAGAGTGACTCTTGATGGGCCAGATGGATGGGCCAGAGGCTTGATCAGTAAAGGACAGAGGGCTCCACTCCGACTCAGACGCCAGCAAGGTGGAAATGGGGTACTGGTATGGGCTGGTATCATCAAAGATTAACTTGTGGGACCTTTTCGGGTTGAGGATGGAGTGAAGCTCAACTCCCAGACCTACTGCCAGTTTCTGGAAGACAACTTCTTCAAGCAGTGGTACAGGAAGAAGTCGGTATCATTCAATAAAAACATGATTTTCATGCAGGACAATGCTCCATCACATGCATCCAGCTTCTCCACATCGTGGCTGGCCAGTAAAGGTCTAAAAGATGAAAAAATAATGACATGGCCCCCTTGTTCACCTGATCTGCACCCCATAGAGAACCTATGGTCCCTCATAAAATGTGAGATCTACAGGGAGGGAAACAATGTCTGGGAGACTCTGGTGGCTGCTGCACGCAATGTTGATCATAACAGATCAAGCAACTGACAGAATCTATGGATGGTAGGCTGTTGAGTATCATCATAAAGAAAGGTGGCTATACTGGTTTGCATCTTTTTATTAACATTTTACAAATTTTAATACAAGAAATACAAGGAATAAGGGAGGAATTAGGGAAAGGGAAAACAGGAATAGACAAAGGAAAAATGGAAAAACCAACAGTTAAATGTTGCCTTTATGGCCAATGCTTCAAAAGTAATAAAGGTGGCTATACTGGTCACTAATTTGTTTGGGTTTTGTTTTTGCATGTCAGAAATGTTTATTTCTAAATTTTGTGCAGTTATATTGGTTTACCTGGTGAAAATAAGTGAGATGGAAATATATTTGGTTTTTATTAAGTTGCCTAATAATTCTGCACAGTAATAGTTACCTGCTCAAACAGATATCCTCCTAAGATAGCCAAATCTAAAAAAAAAAACACTCCACCTTCAAAAAATATTAAGCTTTGATATTTATGAGTCTTTTGGGTTGATTGAGAACATAGTTGTTGATCAATAATAAAAAAAATCCTCTAAAATACAACTTGCCTAATAATTCTGCACACGGTGTATGTATTAATGTGTTTATATAACCCTCCCCACAGCTAACTTAGAAATAATTACACAAGAGGTGAGCTTCTCCTTAAGCTACCCAGGTGCTCACATTAAATGTATGGGAGACGTTAATTTAGTTATGAATGGTAATTTGGACTGATTGGGATGAATAACCCCTGTGGCTAGACCCTCTTCTACCACTTTGTCGTCATATATGGAAGGTAATTGATAGGTGGATTTATGGAGAGCTTCCCACCCTGATACTCTAGAATTCACTTGTCACTTCTTATCTAAGCATACTTGATCTCGGATAGATTATGTTTTTGGCTCTATTGGTGTGGCTATCTATGTGGAGAAGATGGAGCTCAGTCACAGAGGGATTTCAGACCACAGTCCGGTAATACTTACTCTCTTAAAGGATGAAATAGAGTATAGGCCTCCCTGTAAATGTAATCCCTTTTGGCAAACGCTCATAGGCCCCAAAGATAGAATTTCTGAAACTCAGAGATATTAATATATTTTGGCATACACTTAAGCCATAGCTTAGAGGCAAGGGTGTACATAGAAATCATGGGGCCCCATATCGGAATTTCTAATCCCCCCCCCCAAAAAAAATAATAATAATATTCGGCGGGGTCACAAAAGAGCATATTTCACAACTTTGCAGCCCTCACCAAGTAATTTTCCTCTTATTAAAGTCCCTAGAGTCCCCTTTCATTGCAGCCATAAAGTATGATGGCAACAAAAGTGTCTCACAAACACCGTATGATAACCCCACATTGAATTCCTCCACAGTACCCTCCACGCACAGTACGATGACCCTACTGTACCCCCTCAACTAACCCAGCAATGAATGGTGACCCCCCCAACACAGTAAGATCCACAACTGTATACCAGTATAATGGCCCTTACTATCCCTCCAAATAGTATAATGGCCCCCACATAGCACCCAGTGATAGACCCCACACAAACCTTCACACTGTATAATTGCTTACATACAGTATAATGGCCCTCATATAACTGTAGATAAAGTATAAAGGCTCCCTCATAGCCCTCCAAATATTATAATGGCCCCAGGAAGCCTTTCATATAGTATAATGGGTCTCATATAATCCTCCATATAGTAATGGGCCCCACAGTCTTCCATATAGTATAATACTCCCACATAGTCCTCCATACAGAATGCACCCCACATAGTCCTCCATAACGTCTATAATACACTTTCCATATTCTTCCAAATAGCATTATGCAGCCACCACATAGCATTATGCGCCTCACCGTGTACTGAATAAATACATACTCCCCTCTCCTCCGTCCCCCACCACTGCTTCTCGTTCGTTCGCCGTGTCTGTGCTCTGCACATTTCAACACAGTGGCGCTCATTAGTGACGTAACTGCTGTGCTGAGCTGTCAGAGCACAAACACAGTGGGACAATGATGAGAGGGAGCGCTGCGCTCCGTCTCATCATTGTTTTCAACTAAGAGGCGTAGCTAGGGGTTCAGCTCAGGGTGGGGGCGAAACATTTGCGTGGAACCCAAACCAGGTAACCATGATAACTATGGTGGCGCACACTAATTGTGGGTATAGGAGAACCTCAGCAGATGACACTGATATATGGAGACTATGTAGTGATAGATATCAGTGCTGCAGCACATAGACGAGGTTACAGTACAGTTACAGATAGTGACTTACAGCTGACGTTCTTTCAGACGGAATTGTTCACTTTTCCCGTCTTTTCGATCTGGCCACATCGACATGGTAACTTGTTCTAGCCACAACTCATCTACAGAGATTACAAGAAAGACACTTTGACTTCTCACATTTCCAGCACAGTCCCCATCTATCCCCAACCTGCACAACCTCCCCATCCTGCTGACACCTCAATACTGAGCCCCAATTACTGCGCTTGCTGTGTGGCACAAAATCAATTTCTCCTACTGCCCCACATAATAATGCCACCGCTGTGCCCCTTACATGGTAAAAGCCTCCTTTGTGCCATCTAGATAGTAAAATTGCCCCCTAGAAAATATTAAAGCCCTGTGTAAGTGCCCTAGAAAAGTGCCCACATTTTGCTTCTAGAAAGTAACAATGCCTTCAGTGAGTTTGTGACAGTCACAATACCCTGGGTGTCCCTATAACAATAATGGTTCTTAAGTGTCCACTTAACACTGTATGAGAGACCCCAAAGTAGTCCTCACAGTATGACAACCCTCCACATTAGCTCCCACACTGTATAAAGGCTCTCCCACACCAGTGGCATAACTAGAGTCCGATGGACTCTGATGCAAGATTTGGATCTGCCCCCCCATTCCCACCCCGCTACATGTTTATGTCAGATGTACGGGTCCTTATAACTTTTTATATCTTATAAAGGCATGTGTTGCTCCCCCTTCATTACATAGTAATGACCCCCATCCTGGTATATATGTACCCAGCCTGATGTATATGTCCCCCAGCCTAGTGTATATGGGTCCCCTTTCTAGGCTCCATCCTAGTGTATATCGGCCCTCTGCCTGGGCTCCATCCTGGTGTGTATGGGTCCCCTGCTTGGGCCCCATGCTAGTATACAATGGGGGAAAAAAGTACTTAGGTAGCCACCAATTGTGCAACTTCTCCCAGTTAAAAAGATGAGAGGTCTGTAATTTACATCATAGGTAGACCACAACTATGAGAAACAAAATGAGAAAACAAATCCAGAAAATCACCTGATTTGTCAAGATTTTGTTTGCAAATTATTTGGAAAATAAGTATTTAGTCATCTAAAACATGCAAGATTTCTGGCTCTCACAGACCTGTAACCAGGGGCGGACTGGCCCACCAGGAGGTCGGGAGAACCCCCGGTGGGCCCCTGCTATTGATAGCCATGCCCCCTAGGCTCTGCTCCCTACCCCCCCTGGGCCCCTATGGATATGTGTGAGAGGCCCTCCCGGCCGGTAATTTCACTAATCATATCGACACATTGCCGATATGATTAGTGACAATCCCATTCCCTCTGCAGCGGCAAGCAGGGAGAGCGATCTCCCTGCTGTCACTGTCAGTGCCAGCACCCGGCAAACCCGGTCAAATGCCGTGACCCTGAGCTGCCGGGGGGCCCACTCGCGGTGGCAGGAGTGGTACACCGCTACTCAGGGGGGCCTGGTGGTCACGCTGTCACCAACCCCCCCCCCCCGCGCCGATGATCGCGCTTTCAATTATATCAGCATCCCAGGTGCCGATACAATTAAGAGCAATGATGAGAGAGTGAGCGGCGCGCTCCCTCTCTTATCATTCTCCCCGCTGTAACTATCGGCACTCTGACAGCTGAGAGTGACGTCATCACTGCGCGCCTGCTGAGAGGTCAGAGCGAGCGACAGCAGTGAACGCGCCGAGGAGACTGGAGCAGTGGGGGAACGTGGAGAAGTGAGTATTAATCACTGTATACTACATGAGGGTGCCTACTGCTATCCGGCTCTGCACTGTGCTGTATACAGGCTGTGCTATATTATATAGCACAGCCTGTATATAGCACAGTGCAGAGCTAGATAGCAATAGGCAGTCTCATGTAGCATACAGCTTGTATAGAGCCTATATACAAGCTGTATGCTACATGAGGGTGCCTATTGCTATCTGGCTCTGCACTGTGCTATATACAGGCTGTGCTATATACAAGCTGTATGCTACATGAGGGTGCCTACTGCTATCTGGCTCTGCACTGTGCTATATACAGGCTGTGATATATACAAGCTGTATATTACATGAGGGTGCCTACTGCTATCTGGCTCTGCACTGTACTATATACAGGCTGTGCTATATACAAGCTGTATGCTACATGAGGGTGCCTATTGCTATCTGGCTCTGCAGTGTGCTATATACAGGCTGTGCTATATACAAGCTGTATACTACATGAGGGTGCCTATTGCTATCTCGCTCTGCAGTGTGCTATATACAGGCTGTGCTATATACAAGCTGTATACTACATGAGGGTGCCTAATGCTACTGGCTCTGCACTGTGCTGTCTGGGTTTGCACTGTACTATATATGGCTGTGTACTACATGAGGATACCTAATGCTATTGGCGCTGCACAGTGCTATATAGGGGCTCTGCACTACATGAGGGTGCTTAATGCTATCTGGCTCTGCACTGCGGTATATAGGGGCTATATATTACATGAGGGTGCCTAATGCTATCTGGCTCTGCACTGTGGTATATAGGGGCTGTATACTACATGAGGGTGCCTAATGCTATCTGGGTCTGTATTGTGCCATATGTGGGCTGCTTAATGTTATATGGGGATCTTCATAGTGCATGTGGGGGCTACATAATACTATATGGAGGACAATGGGGGCTTCATAACACAATTTGGGGGCTGCATACTACTATACCCCCAGAGTTGTATGTTCCCCCCACTGTATACGCCCTGTATACGCCCTCAGAGCTGTATGTCCCCCCCACCTCAGAGTCACTGCCCTCCTCTAGAGCTGTATGCCCCCCATTGCTGTATACCCCTTTCATCAGTAATATGTATTCCCCCCAGTAATGTGTATGTCCCCAGCCTCTCTTGTGATGTATATACAGCAGTGTTAGTAATAGTCCCCCACTGCCTTATCATGTCCCCCACTGCCTTATAATGTCCCCCACTGCCCTATAATGTCCCCCACTGCCCTATAGTATCCACATATAGACATGCACAGATCCATACACATACAGGCATACGTACACATACTTATTTAAAGAGAAATTCACAAAAACACATAAATAGACATAAATCTATACACAGTCATATACACTGACATGCATAGATACACATCATACATGCACACACACACACACACACGCATTATTTTTATATATTTTTTTTATATATTTCACCTGTGTATATATATTTCTAATATTGGGAAGCTGGCAACAGCCTCATTCACCTCCCGGCTTGTCTAACAGACATGGCCGCACATAGAGTACACTACACTAACAATACTGTATATAAATCACAAGAGAGGCTGGGGGACATACACATTACTGGGGGGAATACATATTACTGAGGAAAGGGGTATACAACAATGGGGGGCATACAGCTCTAGAGGAGGGCAGTGACTCTGACGTGGGGGGACAAACAGCTGTGAGGTGGGGGGTGACATGCAGCTCTGGGGGTATACAGCTCTGGGGTGGGGGGGGACATACAGCTCTGGGGGGTATACGGCACTGGGGTGGGGGAACATACAGCTCTGAGGGGGTATACAGCACCTGGGTGGAGGGAACATACAGCTCTGAGGGTGTATGCAGCACCTGGGTGCAGGGGGCATACAACTCTGGGGGTATAGTAGTATGCAGCCCCCATATTGTGTTATGAAGCCCCCATTGTCCTCCATATAGTATTATGTAGCCCCCATATGCACTCTGCAGCCCCCATATAACATTAAGCAGCCCCCATATAGCACAATGCAGACCCATATAGCATTAGGCACCTTCATGTAGTATACAGCCCGCATATAGCACAATGCAGACCCAGATAGCATTAGGCATCCTCATGTAGTATACAGCCCACATATAGCACAATGCAGACACATATAGCATTAGGCACCTTCATGTAGTATACAGCTCACATATAGCATAATGCAGACCCAGATAGCAATAGGCACCCTCATGTAGTATACAGCCCACATATAGCACAATACAGACCCAGATAGCATTAGGCACCCTCATGTAGTATACAGCCCCTATATACCACAATTCAGAGCCAGATAGCATTAGGCACCCTCATGTAGTATATAGCCCCTATATACCACAGTGCAGAGCCAGATAGCATTAAGCACCCTCATGTAGTGCAGAGCCCCTATATAATACACTGCAGAGTCAGATAGCATTAGGCACCCTCATGTAGTATACAGCCCCTACATAGCACAGTGCAAAGCCAGATAGCATTAGGTATCCTCATGTATTACTCAGCCCTATATAGTACAGTGCAGACCCAGACAGCACAGTGCAGAGCCAGATAGCATTAGGCACCCTCATGTAGTATACAGCTTGTATATAGCACAGCCTGTATATAGCACAGTGCAGAGCCAGATAGCAGTAGGCACCCTCATGTAGCATACAGCTTGTATATAGCATAGCCTGTATATAGCACAGTGCAGAACCAGATAGCAATAGGCACCCTCATGTAACATACAGCTTGCATATAGCACAGCCTGTATATAGCACAGTGCAGAGCCAGATAGCAGTAGGCACCCTCATGTAGTATATAGCTTGTATATATCACAGCCTGTATATAGCACAGTGCAGAGCCAGATATCAGTAGACACCCTCATGTAGTATACAGCTTGTATATAGCACAGCCTGTATATAGCCTTCCCCGTCTGATGAAAGTGATCGTCTACTGTGATCCTTGGTGAAGGGGCCCGGTGCTGTCGTTGACACCGCGGGCAGCCGCCGGGCTCCCCCAGCTCACGGGCCCCATAGTAGTGGCGTGGCCTGCCTCTATTGATGGTACACCACTGCTTAGTGGTTGCCTGTCCTCTACTATTTCATATATGAAGAAAGTGACTTCCAGAGAGGACATGGATATGGAGTCTAATTTAGAGGAGGTAGAATGTATATCTAATCCCACAGAGGCAAATAAAGTAGGGTGTTTGCAGTTGCAACGTCTTTATGGACAACATGCTAATACTAAAGGGGCCTTTACACGCAGCGATATCGCTAGCGATATCGCTGGTGAAGGCACCCGCCCCCGTCATTTGTGCGTCAAGGGCAAATTGCTGCCCGTGGCACACAAAATCGTTAGGAGGTGTCACACGGACTTACCTGCCTAGCGACGTCGCTGTTGCTGGCGAACCGCCTCCTTTCTAAGGGGGCGGTTCGTGCGGCGTCACAGCGGCATCACTAAGCGGCCGACCAATAGAAGTGGAGGGGCGGAGATGAGCGGCTGTAACATGCTGCCCACCTCCATCCTTCCTCATTGCCGGCGGCCGCAGGTAAGCTGTAGTTCGTCGTTCCCGAGGTGTCACACGTAGCGATGTGTGCTGCCTCGGGAACGACGAACAACCTGCGTCCTCAACAATCAACGATTTTTTGAAACTGTACGACTTGTCAACGATCAACGATAAGGTGAGTATTTTTGATCATTAACGGCCATTCGTTGGTGTCACACGCAACGACGTCGCTAACAATGCCGGATGTGCGTCACGGAATCCGTGACCCCGGCGATATATCGTTAGATACATTGTTGCGTGTAACGGGGCCTTAAGTCTTAAACGTTAGTTGTTTTTTACTCATTAGTCTTATTTTGAACTGGGGAATCAATCTAGGAAACTATTGGCTTTTATGGTTCGTCAACATTATATGTCTAATGCTATTGTCAAAGTCAAAGCTGTGGATTGCTCAATAGCAGACCTGGGCAAGGGGCGGCCCGCGGGCCGGATCCGGCCCGCCTACTGTCTGCGACTGGCCCGTCCGTCTTGCTGAGAGTTGGAGGTGTGGCCTGATCTATGACTCAGACGTGCTCTCACTGCCGGGAGCTATGTATCCCACAGTGCAGTAATAAGCAGCTGCCACGCCCCCCCCACTTTGCCGATCACGCCCCCTCTCTCTGGATGCCTTCTATGGCATCTATGCTGCTAGCCATGCCCCTTTTGCGGTCGTCCACGCCCCCTCAATGCTGGAAACACACACTCCTTGGATGCCTTCCTTGTCCCCTCCTGCTGCTCTCTCGATGCTGGCCACGCCCCCTTTGCCTGCCCCCTCTACTCAGGATCCTTACATGTGATCGGCTCATCTCCACAGCGGCCACTTCAAAAACGTGAGTTCTGCAGCTGAGGTAAGTGCACTAGTAGCTGCAGGGAGAGTGCAGAGGGCCTGCAAGAGGGGAGAGCAGGGGAGCAGCACTTGTGTATTCTCAGGTCCCCACTGTGCCAGCAATAGAAGAAGCAGACACACAGGGGACTCAGAGAAGGCAGCCAGAGGAGCCCTCAGGCTCTGCTGCTGCAGTGCTGCCTGCCTGTGCCCTCAGCACCCCCAGGGCAAGTATGTATGCCCCACTGGCCACCACTGTCAGTATGTATGCCCCACAGACCACCATTGTCAGTATGTATGCCCCACTGGCCACCACTGTCAGTATGTGTGATCCACTGGCCACCACTGTCAGTATGTGTGATCCACTGGCCACCACTGTCAGTATGTATGCCCCACTGGCCACCACTGTCAGTATGTATGCCCCACTGGCCACCACTGTCAGTATGTATGCCCCAGAGACCACCACTGTCAGTATGTATGCCCCACTGGCCACCACTGTCAGTATGTATGCCCCACTGGCCACCACTGTCAGTATGTGTGATCCACTGGCCACCACTGTCAGTATGTGTGATCCACTGGCCACCACTGTCAGTATGTGTGATCCACTGGCCACCACTGTCAGTATGTGTGATCCACTGGCCACCACTGTCAGTATGTGTGATCCACTGGCCACCACTGTCAGTATGTGTGATCCACTGGCCACCACTGTCAGTATGTATGCCCCACTGGCCACCACTGTCAGTATGTATGCCCCACTGGCCACCACTGTCAGTATGTATGCCCCACTGGCCACCACTGTCAGTATGTATGCCCCACAGACCACCACTGTCAGTATGTATGCCCCACTGGCCACCACTGTCAGTATGTATGCCCCACTGGCCACCACTGTCAGTATGTGTGATCCACTGGCCACCACTGTCAGTATGTGTGATCCACTGGCCACCACTGTCAGTATGTGTGATCCACTGGCCACCACTGTCAATATGTGTGATCCACTGGCCACCACTGTCAGTATGTGTGATCCACTGGCCACCACTGTCAGTATGTATGCCCCACTGGCCACCACTGTCAGTATGTATGCCCCACTGGCCACCACTGTCAGTATGTATGCCCCACAGACCACCACTGTCAGCATGTATGCCCCACTGGCCACCACTGTCAGTATGTATGCCCCACTGGCCACCACTGTCAGTATGTGTGATCCACTGGCCACCACGGTCAGTATGTGTGATCCACTGGCCACCACTGTCAGTATGTGTGCTCCACTGGCTACCACTGTCAGTATGTGTGCTCCACTGGCCACCACTGTCAGTATGTGTGCTCCACTGGCCACCACTGTCAGTATGTGTGCTCCACTGGCCACCACTGTCAGTATGTGTGCTCCACTGGCCACCACTGTCAGTATCTGTGCTCCACTGGCCACCAGGGCCAGTATGTGTGCTCCACTGGCTACCAAGACCAGTATTTGTGCTCCACTAGCAACCAGGACCAGTATGTGTGCTCCACTAGCCACCAGGGCCAGTATGTGTGCTCCACTAGCCACCAGGGCCAGTATTTGTGCTCCACTGGCCACCAGGGCCAGTATGTGTGCTCCACTGGCCAGCAGGGCCAGTATGTGTGCTCCACTGGCCACCAGGGCCGGTATGTGTGCTCCACTGGCTACCAAGACCAGTATTTGTGCTCCACTAGCCACCAGGACCAGTATGTGTGCTCCACTAGCCACCAGGACCAGTATGTGTGCTCCACTAGCCACCAGAGCCAGTATGTGTGCTCCACTCGCCACCAGGGCCAGTATGTGTGCTCCACTGGCCACCAGGGCCAGTATGTATGCTCCACACTGGCCACCAGGGCCAGTATGTATGCTCCACTGGCCACCACTGTCAGAATGTGTGATCCACTGGCCCCCACTGTCAGTATGTGTGATCCACTGGCCACCACTGTCAGTATGTGTGATCCACTGGCCACCACTGTCAGTATCTGTGCTCCACTGGCCACCAGGGCCAGTATGTATGCTCCACTGGCCACCAGGGCCAGTATGTATGCTCCACTGGCCACCAGGGCCAGTATGTATGCTCCACTGGCCACCAGGGCCAGTATATATGCTTCATAGGCCACCAGGGCCAGTATGTATGTTCCACAGGCCCCAGTAATGTGTATGCCCCCTACTGACCCCAGTAGTGGCTATGCCCCCCACTGGCCCCAGTAATGTCTATGCCCCCCACTGACCTTTATATTTTTTGCATCTTTATATTGTTTAAGTTACTGTTTGTTTATGGAGAGATAGTATATATACTATATACAGTATTGGTATCAATGGAAAAAATCCATATATTTTTTCCGAAAGGAGTACAAAAGTCCAGAGTAATAAATATATAAATTTTTATTGAAACAAAAATCAAAAATCAAACTAAACACATATATATAAAAGAGATGAATGCAGCAAAAAATCAAGGACATAGCAGCATCATAATATTGCACATAATAATATCCAAAATAGGACATAAAAGTATCCTGTGCATCAATATATCATCACCTAATATGTTTATAATAAATAGCTATTCTGAACCATAAGGACTATAAATAAAAAGTGTCTGAGTGCATCAAATTGCACATACCCCTTATGTAACAAAACAGTAATGTTATACTGATACTGTACGGACCACAATAGATGTAAATGTGCACAGTTAGTCACCTTAAAAATATTATGTGCAACCACCCAGTGGCTAGAAGAGCTGTGACTGCAGTACTGATCTCATTCAATAGGTGGCTCCATTACAAAGTGAACTGCAATAGCAACATGTAATACTTTGATCCATCATATACCTCCCAACACATGCTGTCATCCTCGGCAAACCACAAGAGGATCACGTAAATATGGAGACCGAGAGCTGCAACTCTAAGCCAAAAAGTTACCTGGCTGTAAGTAAGTCAAAGTGCCGCCACTGTCCTTTCCCCGACGATCGTTTCGCTACTCGGCTTCTAGAGGGGGCGTGCCGGGCAGGAGAAAGCAAAGGGATTAAATATACCTACCAGACCAATCGGGGACACATTAGCGCTTGCGTCAGTCTTCCTCCTCCCTCCATGCAAAGTTGACTTCCTGCCGGGTGACCATGGAACGCAGCTTGCGTGGCAAACACAGGAACTGTGCAGCGACACAAGCACGTCCCATATAATGCGCCCATTATTCCGTTTCGGGAGGATTTAGACCGCACGAGCGCATTGCCCCGATGGCAATAAACCATATAGGCACACATAATTTGTTGAGTTACCACCTAAGCAACCCAGGACTATCAAAAAATACCACTTTAGAATATTATATTGGATTGTTCAACCTATTGCACGAATCTCACTAATCTATATAAAAAAAACCCATTGCTTATATACTGTATGTCCTGACTCATCCCATAATACACCTAAATACAGCATCAATTAATAACAAGCTTGATATTTTCTTTCTTAATTTATTATTACCCTATCAATCAAAACTCCCTATCCAATATATAAATATACAGGGCTTGATAGTAGATCCTCAATCCAGACGCTGAAAAGACAAAATATGATTTTATCTAGAAAAAAGGGAAAGACAAGACAAATTAGTAAAAACTGCGCTTAAAACATTATGCTAAAAACCCCAAACTCCCCCCCACCATGCACTAAAAATACAAATGTTATAGAGAAGGAATTGACAAACCAATACGGAAAAATTGCTCACAAAAATGCTCCGAACCCCAGGGTTTCGGTAAGACCCTGTGGGTTTAAGGTACCTAATCTAAAAATCCAGCGACTCTCAATTCTTGCCAGGATCTTACCCAAATCCCCTCCTCTAATGCCAACTACCACCTGATCAATGGCTTTGACCCTAAGAGAGTGTGGATTACAGTTGTGGAATTTCTTAAAATGTCGTGGTAGGGTCTTCAATTGCGTAATATCTTCCACCGTCCTGGCCTTAGAAATATCCCTGCAATGTTCCCGTACTCTGATCTTAAGTTCCCGGGTTGTGAGACCAACATACAATTTTTTGCAAGGACATTCACCTAGATAGATGACTCCTTTAGAGGAGCACGTAAGCTGTTTTCTTACGTTGAACTTCCTGGATCCATCAAAATTCGCAACATTTTTTGATTTAACCAGATTGGCACAGGCCTTACAAACGGAAAGAAGCCCTGATCAGATAAGGGTACAGCCCTTTTGTCCTTTGATCTTGGATCAAAGTGACTATGTACTAATGTGTTCCTTAATTTTTTTTACCTCCTTGCTGTAATGAGGGGCCTTGGGGGTAGAAAATGTTTTAAAATGATATCAGAGCAGAGGATTTCCCAATATTTATTCATGATGTCCTTCATTTCTGCCCACCGATTATGATACGTTGTGATAAACAGTAGCTGTTCCATTTTTTCTTTTTTTGTCACTTGTGTTCTTCTTGGATCCATGGTCACTGGAAAAAAGTAGCGTACTTCTTGAAGTATGTGTAGCTCGATGGTAACCCCTCCATATGATTTTCTTACTATAACCCCTCTCCAAAAATCTTTGTGCCAATTCACCAGATTGTTTTTCAAAAGCTTTTTGATCTGAACAGATTCTTTTAGTTCTTAGAAATCGTCCCGTGGGTATTCCGGAAATTACCACCCTATGCTGCGAAGAAGATGCATGAAGGAGACTATTTGTGGCAGTACGTTTCCTAAAAATTGAAGTAGATAGAAAGCCATTATCTTCAGTTTTTATAAAGATGTCCAAAAAATCTAGTTCTCTACCTTGCTTGAATGTAAGTCTTATATTCTGCTGATTGCTATTCAACATATGCATTACATCCTTGAGGTCACTTGAGGTGCCATCCCAGATGAACAGAATGTCATCTATGTAGTGCATCCAATTATGGATGCTGCTACAACCTGAGATGGCCTCCCCCAAAAAAATGTCCCGCTCCCATGTGCCCAAAAACAAATTTGCATAAGAGGGGGCGAAAGCCGCCCCCATTGCAGTACCCTGTATCTGTAAAAAGCTCTTCTGATCAAATGTAAACACATTGTGGGTTAACACAAATTCAAGCAATAATTGCAGTAGTTCAACCATAGATTTTTCAATGGTGCTGTTCTGCAGAAAAAAGGAAACTACCCGAAGACCATCCGTATGTCTAATTGAGATATACAAGGACTCGACATCGCCTGTGACTAGAATCATATTGGAACCAAGTTGGATATTGTCCAATCTACATAATGCCGATGTCGTGTCCTTGATAAACGATGGTAATTTCATCACTAATGGTTGTAGATAGTGGTCAATGACATCACAAATGATCTCACACAGTCCGCCATTACCTGCCACTATAGGCCTTCCGGTAGGGTCTGTCACACTTTTTTGCACATTTGGAATTAAATAAAAAGTTGCCAACCGAGGATGCAGATTTTTAATGCAATCAACCAATTTCTTTGGTACAATTCCCTGTTCAAAAGCCACCGAGAGAATGGAAAGTAATTCATCCTGAAATGTAGGAAGAGGGTTAGATGTCAATTTTCTATAACACTGAGGCATATTAAGCAATTTATATGCCTGCCGTTCATACATAGCGGTGGGCCACCAAAAAAATAAAGTTCAAATCATCCCCCTTTTGCCCCATTAAAAACAAAACCATAATAAAAATAAAAATAATAATAATAAAAAAATACACATATTTGGTATCGCCGCATTCAGAAATGTCCGATCAAAATATAAAATCAATTAATCTGATTGTACACGGCGTAGCGACAATAAAATTCCAAGTGCCAAAATTACTTTTTTTTGGTAGCTGCACAATTGCATTAAAATGCAATAACAGGCGATCAAAACATCACATCTACAAAAAATGGTATAATTAAAAACGCCAGCTCAAGACGCAAAAAAATAAGCTGTCACCAAGCCCCAGATCCCAAAAAATGGGAACGCTATGGGTCTAGGAAAATGGCGACAAAAGGGCTATTTTTTTTTTATACAAACTTCTGAATTATTTGTTACCATTTAGGTAAAAGTAAAACAATACATTTTTGGGATCAACAACTCTGTACTGACCTGGGGAATCATAATGCCAAGTCAGGTTTTCAAAACGGTGAACATGGAAAATAAAAAAAAAATAAAAACAATCGTGCAATTGTACTTTTTTGTGCAATTTCACAGCACTTACATTTTTTTCCCGTTTTCCAGTACAAAATGGGGCAGAATGAATGGTGTCGTTCAAAAGCACAACTCGTCCCGCTAAAAAAAAGCCCTCATATGGCTATATTGACAGAAAAGTAAAATAGTTATAGTTCTTGGAAGAAGGGGAGGTAAAAATGAAACCCGGAAAATCGCCCGCAGTTGAAGGGGGTAATATAGATGATTGCCTTTCATAGTTAGTGGATTTACAGTTCCCTACTCTAAGTGAGAGTCAGGAAACCTTTTTAGATGCTGATATCACGCTTGAGGAAATTAGCTCGGCCTGCTGGAATTGTGTTAGATACCAGATTTTAATTCCCCACCTTCTAGAGCAGTGATGGCAAACCTATGGCACGCGTGCCAGACTGGGCACGCAGAGCCCTTTTTGCTGGCACGCGCGCTGTCACCACACTGAGCCACTTTGAACTGTCGGTGTGATCGCGCCAGCAGTTCAAAGTTGTGTTTAGCAGAGGAGACATCTCTCCTCCCTCTGACACGCCTCCTCTCCTGGGCCGCAGGCCTGTTGCCTAGGAGACGGAGGAGCGTCAGTAGGCATCGCCAGCGTCTTGTGGCCGCGCGGGAACTGAACTGACTGAGGACCCAGTGGCGCGCAGCGGAGGAGCGGGGGCTGGAAGGTGGTTTTTTTTATTTATTTATTTTTAAGCTGTGTGCGGCTGTGCCAAGGTGTGGGGGGGCATACAGAGCACGGGGCATACAAACAGAGCACGGGGCATACAAACAGGGTACGGGGCATACAAACAGGGCACGGGGCATACAAACAGGGCACGGGGCATACAAACAGGGCACGGGGCATACAAACAGAGCACGGGGCATACAAACAGAGCACGGGGCATATAGAGCACGGGGCATATAGAGCACGGCCCATACAGAGCACGGGGCATACGGGGCAAACAAACAGAGCACGGGGCATGCAGAGCACGAGGCAAACATGGAGAGCACGGGGCAAACATGGCTGCAAGGATAGGGAAACGTGCAAAGATGGAGAGAAATATTCAAAGATGGAGAGAAACATGGCTGCAAGGATGGGGGGGAACATGGCTGCAAGGATGGGGGGAAACATGGCTGCAAGGATGGGGGGAAACATGCCAGGATGGGGTACATTTAGCAGGAAGGGGAACATGCCAGGAAGCAGTACGTATACCAGGATGGGGGGATAAATTTACCAGGATGGGGGGGAAACTTGAAAGGATGGGGGCAAACATGCCAGGATGGGGGTACATGAACATGCCAGGATGAGGACAAATGCCAGGATGGGGAACATTTAGCAGGAAGGGTGACATTTATCAGGATGGGGTACGTTTACCAGGACATTTACCAGGATAAGGGAACATGCCTGAATGGGGTAAATTTACCAGGATGGGATCATTTAACAGCATGGGGGAACATGCCAGGATGGGATACATTTACAATGATGGGGTACATTTACCAGGATGGGGTACATTTACCAGAATGGAGGACATTTACCAGGAATGGGGTACATTTACCAGGATGGGGAATATGCTGGGATGGGGTACATTTACCAGGATGGGGTCATGATGGGGACAAATATACCAGAATGTAGGAAATATATATCAGGATCGGGGACATGTTTACCAGGAAGTGGCCCAGGAAGGGGGACATAAGTACACAATGAAGGGGGAGGGAAGCAACTCGTACGTATTTATGGGATTTCAAGATGTTCAAACTTTGAAATGTAGATGTGGATTACAGCGTGACATCTGATTGCATTCCAGGCTAAAATCTCTGTCTAATATGCTGCAATTTTTTCCAGAAAGATCAATCCAACTGCTGTGTCTGGAAGGGCAGGGGCTCAGCTTCAATGTGTGGTAAGCATGCATGAGCGTGATGCCCCCTGCTGAAGAGAAGAGAAGACTGCAAAGGTAAAGGTCCAGTCACACTAAGCAACTTACCAGCGATCCCAACAACGATAGGGATCGCTGGTAAGTTGCTAGGAGGTTGCTGGTGAGCTGTCACACTGCGACGCTCCAGCGATCCCACCAGCAACCTGACCTGGCAGGGATCGCTGGAGCGTGGCTACACGAGTTGCTGGTGAGCTCACCAGCAACCAGTGACCAGCCCCCAGTCTCCTAGTTACAGCACACATCAGGTTAATTAACCCGATGTGTGCTGCAGCTAAATGTGCACAGAGCAGGGAGCAGCGCACACTGCTTAGTGCTGGCTCCTTGCTCTCCTAGTTACAGCACACATCGGGTTAATTACCTGATGTGTGCTGCAGCTACATGTGCACAGAGCAGGAGCCGGCAGCACAGGCAGTGAGAGCGGAGGAGGCTGGTATCAAAGGTAAATATCGGGTAACCAAGGACAGGGCTTCTTGGTTACCCGATGTTTACATTAGTTACCAGCCTCAGCAGAAGCCGGCTCCTGCTGCCTGCACATTTAGTTGTTGCTGTCTCGCTGTCACACACAGCGATCTGTGCTTCACAGCAGGACAGCAACAACTAAAAAATGGCCCAGGACATTCAGCAACAACCAACGACCTCACAGCAGGGGCCAGGTTGTTGCTGGATGTCACACACAGCAACATCGCTAGCAACGTCACAAAAGTTGTTCGTTACCAGCGATGTTGCTAGCGATGTTGCTTAGTGTGACGGGGCCTTAAGGTTACAATCAATTATTTACATAATAGGATTAGTTGGCACTTCGGAAAAAAAAAATGGGTTTAGGGCTACAGTTTGGGCACTCGGCCTATGAAAGGTTCGCCATGACTGTTCTAGAGTCTTTTTGCGAGTGACCCAGGGCGAGTCTTTGCCACCTTCCTTTTATGAAGCTAACATTTTTCTACTATTAAAAGATGAGAAGGATCCTATGGATTTTTTTAGTTAAAAATGAATTATAAAATCCTTATTAAGATTCTGCCTATGAGACAAAAGTTATTTTAGATTTAAAGGGGTGGTTCACCCATTTTTTTTATTTTCTATATGAGTGTAACTTACCATTTTAGGTGTTTTCTTCATTGGCCTCTATTTGCAGTTCTAGCACTGAGCGGTGCTATCCTGCATGCTCAGTGCCGGTCACATGACCCCCTGGTGCTGTGGCCGCTAGTATCTTCTGACGTCACGTCAAGTTTCAGGCTCTCAGACTGGACGTTACGTCAGGGGATGCTGGCGCCACTCACATTGATTGACTGGGCTGTGGGCGGTGACTACCGCATGTCACAGCCCAGCATCGAGGGGAGGATCCGGAGGATGGTACGTGACGCCAGTGTGGAGCGGTGAAGAGGGCTTAGCGTCCGACAGATTGGTGAGGCACGGGGTGCCAGTGTGGAGTACAGGGGAGGGGTTTCTTCAGCTGAAACCCCCCCTGTCACGTAAGTATGTGATCTCACTATCCACCCGCCCACTCTGCTCCAATGTCAGGAGAGCGGGCGGTGTCGGGCGGTGTGATCATATACTTCCACGAGCACTACAAGACGCAGCAAGAGACTGACAAGCTGGTGACATGCAGCACCGCATGTGTCAGAGCAGAGCATGTCACCAGCTTGCTCTGCCCTGTCAACTGTCGTGCTGCATGAGACCAAGTTACTGCACACTGTCACCTGCACAAGTCACAGAGTGGAGCAAGCATGTAACAGAGCACCTCTCTTCCCTTTCTTTCTCTTCTCTCTCCCCTCTCTCTCCCTTCTCTCTCTCTTTTCTCTTTCTCTCTCTTCTCTATCTCATTCACTTTTTTTTTCTCTTTTTTTTCTCTCTCTTTTTTCTCTCTCTCTCTCCCTTTTTTTTTTCTCTCTCCCTCTTTTTTTTCTCTCTCTGTCAGTACAGAAATCTCTATCGTGGAGGGGTGAGAGGGAGTAATAAAGATGGAGTCCCTAATGGGTCTGTGTATGTATTTCTAATAAAGTATTTTTTCTCTGTGTGGTGTCTTGTTTTTTAATCCTTTATTGGAGATTCTTAATGGCCGAGTCAAACATGGCCTGACATTAAGAATCTCGGGCTTTATACCAGCTGGTAAAACAAAGCTGATATTAACCCCTTATTACCCAGTGTACCCAAATACCCGGGGTATTTGCCCCTCATCAGTATGGAGTAGGAATCTGGCTAGTGGGAGCATTGCCTAGTAAAAGAATATTTCCCAGGGGGCATTGCTCTAGAATCACTGCGTTGAGAAACACGTGATGGTGTCTCCGCAGTGGTGGATGTTGATCTCCCTAAGGTCAACCATCATTGCTCACATAGTCTTTTACTAGGCAATGCTCCCACTAGCCAGATTCCTACTCCACACTGATGAGGGGCAAATACCCCGAAACGGCTGTCTGTGGATGGATACCATGTTTGGCATAGGTGGTCTTCTTGACTGGAGACTGCCCTTCCCGTGGTTGTTCCTTCCCGGTGAAAGACCTGGCTAGTTTCCTGCCAGCGTTGAGAAACATGTGATGGTGTCTCCGCAGGCCTTCTTGCTTTGAATATTTCCCAGGGGGCATTGCTCTAGAATCACTGCGTTGAGAAACACGTGATGGTGTCTCCGCAGTGGTGGATGTTGATCTCCCTAAGGTCAACCATCATTGCTCACATATGAAAAAGTTTGGGCACCCCTATTAATGTTAACCTTTTTTCTTTATAACAATTTGGGTTTTTGCAACAGCTATTTCAGTTTCATATATCTAATAACTGATGGACTCAGTAATATTTCTGGATTGAAATGAGGTTTATTGTACTAACAGAAAATGTGCAATCCGCATTTAAACAAAATTTGACCAGAGCAAAAGTATGGGCACCCTTATCAATTTCTTGATTTGAACACTCCTAACTACTTTTTACGGACTTACTAAAGCACTAAATTGGTTTTGTAACCTCATTGAGCTTTGAACTTCATAGGCAGGTGTATCCAATCATGAGAAAAGGTATTTAAGGTGGCCACTTGCAAGTTGTTCTCCTATTTGAATCTCATATGAAGAGTGTCATCATGGGCTCCTCAAAACAACTCTCAAATGATCTGAAAACAAAGATTATTCAACATATTTGTTCAGGGGAAGGATACAAAAAGTTGTCTCTGAGATTTAAACTGTCAGTTTCCACTGTGAGGAACATAGGAAAGAAATGGAAGAACACAGGTACAGTTCTTGTTAAGCCCAGAAGTGGCAGGCCAAGAAAAATATCAGAAAGGCAGAGAAGAAGAATGGTGAGAACAGTCAAGGACAATCCACAGACCACCTCCAAAGACCTGCAGCTTCATCTTGCTGCAGATGGTGTCAATGTGCATCGGTCAACAATACAGCGCACATTGCACAAGGAGAAGCTGTATGGGAGAGTGATGCAAAAGAAGCCATTTCTGCAAGCATGCCACAAACAGAGTCGCCTGAGGTATACAAAAGCACATTTGGACAAGCCAGTTACATTTTGGAAGAAGGTCCTGTGGACTGATGAAACATAGATTGAGTTGTTTGGTCATACAAAAAGGCGTTTTGCATAGAGGCAAAAAAACACGGAATTCCAAGAAAAGCACTTGCTACCCACAGTAAAATTTGGTGGAGGTTCTATCATGCTTTAGGGCTGTGTGGCCAATGCCGGCACCGGGAATCTTGTTAAAGTTGAGGGTCGCACGGATAAAGCCAGATCTGTTTTTTTCCGCATTGAATTGTATTAGCAACGGATTGTGCCTGATGCCCTTGTGTTGCTTCCGTTGTGCACGGATCCAGCGAAATTTGTGTGTCCAGCTGCCGGAAAGGATGCAGCATGCAACATTTTTTGACAGCGGCAAAAAAATAGACAGCTCCGGATCCGGCGTCATGTACAATGACAGCGCTGGATCCATCGTAAAGCGGCATACAACGCATTACCGCGACTGATTCCGTTTTTTTTCTACTGAGCATGGTCAGTAGCACAATGAATCCGTCCAAAAACTGAAGAAACTGATGCAACTGATTCGATTTTTCGTCTGAGTCATTCCATCAGTTTTTACACCGGATTGTGCCTGATGTAAAAAAAACTGATGAAAGCAGCCTAATCATAATTTCTGTACATACACACACACACAATGAACTATATGAGAACAAGCAGAAGATAGCCGCTTTCTTCCCCTGGTTGTGCAGAGCTGGGAGCTTCTGCTGTCTCTGCTTTGATTGCTCTCAGCTCTTCCACAGGGAAGAGGCAGGGAGGAGTCTTTGGGTAAAGAGCTGAGTGGGTGTGTTAGATACAGTCCAAGAGCCGCAAAGAATTATGGGAGCTGTAGTAACTGAACCTAGGAAGTCAGGAGAGAGATTAACCCCATCAGAGCTGGAGCCAGAAATGAGGATGTGCTGCTAGAGCACGATAAAAGGTAATATTGCTGAAATAACATAATAGATGTGTGGAGAGGCACATATTAGCAAGATTTATGAGAGAAAAAAAATCCATTTTGGTAACTGGACAACTTCTTTAATACATCCAGACCAAACAGGGTTTATGCTGGGCTCGAGCACATCCATAAATATCAGAGGGGTTCTATTGGTAGTCTAATACAGTTCACTATAGCCTGAGAATAACTGGCCATTAGCTTCCCTTGATGTCATGAAGGTACGGTATTTGATTAAGCAGCATGGCCATTTCTGGCAGCATGTCTTAAAAAATTTGGATTTGGCCCTAAATTCCGTAAGTGGACATATATACAGTTAGGTCCAGAAATATTTGGACAGTGACACAATTTTCGCGAGTTGGGCTCTGCATGCCACCACATTGGATTTGAAATGAAACCTCTACAACAGAATTCAAGTGCAGATTGTAACGTTTAATTTGAAGGTTTGAACAAAAATATCTGATAGAAATTGTAGGAATTGTACACATTTCTTTACAAACACTCCACATTTAGGAGGTCAAAAGTAATTGGAAAAATAAACCAAACCCAAACAAAATTTTTTTATTTTCAATATTTTGTTGCGAATCCTTTGGGGGCAATCACTGCCTTAAGTCTGGAACCCATGGACATCACCAAACGCTGGGTTTCCTCCTTCTTAATGCTTTGCCAGGCCTTTACAGCCGCAGCCTTCAGGTCTTGCTTGTTTGTGGGTCTTTCCGTCTTAAGTCTGGATTTGAGCAAGTGAAATGCATGCTCAATTGGGTTAAGATCTAGTGATTGACTTGGCCATTGCAGAATGTTCCACTTTTTTGCACTCATGAACTCCTGGGTAGCTTTGGCTGTATGCTTGGGGTCATTGTCCATCTGTACTATGAAGCGCCGTCCGATCAACTTTGCGGCATTTGGCTGAATCTGGGCTGAAAGTATATCCCGGTACACTTCAGAATTCATCCGGCTACTGTTATCTGCTGTTATATCATCAATAAACACAAGTGACCCAGTGCCATTGAAAGCCATGCATGCCCATGCCATCACGTTGCCTCCACCATGTTTTACAGAGGATGTGGTGTGCCTTGGATCATGTGCCGTTCCCTTTCTTCTCCAAACTTTTTTCTTCCCATCATTCTGGTACAGGTTGATCTTTGTCTCATCTGTCCATAGAATACTTTTCCAGAACTGAGCTGGCTTCATGAGGTGTTTTTCAGCAAATTTAACTCTGGCCTGTCTATTTCTGGAATTGATGAATGGTTTGCATCTAGATGTGAACCCTTTGTATTTACTTTCATGGAGTCTTTACTGTTGACTTAGAGACAGATACACCTACTTCACTGAGAGTGTTCTGGACTTCAGTTGATGTTGTGAACGGGTTCTTCTTCACCAAAGAAAGTATGCGGCGATCATCCACCACTGTTGTCATCCGTGAACGCCCAGGCCTTTTTGAGTTCCCAAGCTCACCAATCAATTCCTTTTTTCTCAGAATGTACCCGACTGTTGATTTTGCTACTCCAAGCATGTCTGCTATCTCTCTGATGGATTTTTTCTCTTTTTTTCAGCCTCAGGATGTTCTGCTTCACCTCAATTGAGAGTTCCTTAGACCGCATGTTGTCTGGTCACAGCAATAGCTTCCAAATGCAAAACCACACACCTGTAATCAACCCCAGACCTTTTAACTACTTCATTGATTACAGGTTAACGAGGGAGACGCCTTCAGAGTTAATTGCAGCCCTTAGAGTCCCTTGTCCAATTACTTTTGGTCCCTTGAAAAAGAGGAGGCTATGCATTACAGAGCTATGATTCCTAAACCCTTTCTCCGATTTGGATGTGAAAACTCTCATATTGCAGCTGGGAGTGTGCACTTTCAGCCCATATTATATATATAATTGTATTTCTGAACATGTTTTTGTAAACAGCTAAAATAACAAAACTTGTGTCACTGTCCAAATATTTCTGGCCCTGACTGTATGATACGGTACATTCCAGCTATCAGTTTGTTGGGTTTTTTTGCAGAATGTACTAAACTGTTAATTTATTGGATACTGCTAAGATTTCTGCTGTTTCTTTGATACATTTTTTTTTGCCCAGCCTAATAGTCGTTTTTTCTTTCATTGAGAGTACATTTGACCGCATATTGTGAGTTTACAGCAACAGCTTGCAAATGCCACACCTGGAACCAGCTCCAGACTTGTTATGTGCTTAATTGATTATGGATTATCAAGAGACTAGCCCTTGCAGCCCTCTAACCACTTCACACCTGGGTGATTTTCTGTTTTTTCCTCCCCTTATTCCAAGAGCCATAACACTGGGGAACACAATTTTTTTAGGAGTTAGGTCAGACAACTGTTCTTAATTAATTTTTGGATGCTGAATCCAGAAATGATCTCAGTTTTTCTCTATCACGTCAAGTTTTTGAACTATAGGATTTTTGTCTTCTCAAAAATATGTAAACTACTGTACCTAAAAAGTGTTTTTTTTTGTTTTTTTTTTAAATAGTACAAATATGAACAAAAAATGAAATATATAAGAAATAGACATGCCAAATATGTTTTTTAACACTATCATGTTTTTTACAAAGGATATATATATATATATATATATATGCAAGTATTTAAGGTAAAAATGTACATTTATAGCTTTTTCTGGAGTGTTTAACTTGAGGACAATCACATTTGATGCTCCAGCAATAGTCAGCCATCATATGTACATCCCATCTACCCTGGTAACGGTCTTCCATAACCTTCAAATCTTGGTGAAATCGTTCACCTTGCTCATCGCTAACAGCACCAAGATTTTCCGGAAAGTTGGCAAGATGGCAATGCAGAAAATGTAGTTTAATACTCAACCAAGCGCTTTGTAGCTCTCCAATAGTTTCTGAACAATTTCTTTGTAATTTCTTGCACGTGTATTTCCAAGAAAGTTCTTGACGACGTCTTTGAATGATAACCAAGCATTCTTCTCAAGATCTGACATAGTCCCGGTGAAATGTTGTTCTTTGATGAGCTGTTGAATTTGTGGACCATCAAACACACCACCCTTGATTTTTTCAATGGACAGTCCAGGAAGTGCCAACATGATGTACTTGTGAAAACTGTGGAAAAAGAAAGCGCAATAGGGTCTTACCCCAATATATATAGGTTGAGGCAAAGAGTAATACTACTCACCAATTCGGGTTGTGACAGTCACAACACCTTTAGCAGCATGTAACACCAAGTCCCGGCAGCGGTCCCCATGCGGCAGATAACAGAGAGTAATAGAGACGGGTTTCACAGCCGCGCCAAAGGACTACTGGATTCTTTTCAGATTAATGTTTCTTTATTTCATGCACAGGTCAAGTCTACGCGTTTCAGGAGAACACAGCTCCCTTCTTCAGGACAAACCAGCAAAGAATCATCAAATTTGATGATTCTTTGCTGGTTTGTCCTGAAGAAGGGAGCTGTGTTCTCCTGAAACGCGTAGACTTGACCTGTGCATGAAATAAAGAAACATTAATCTGAAAAGAATCCAGTAGTCCTTTGGCGCGGCTGTGAAACCCGTCTCTATTACTCTCTGTTAACATGATGTACTTAAAACAGTCGCCGTCAGTTGGCAATGCTTTTACAAATTGCTTCATGAGACCTAGTTTTATGTGCAGAGGTGGGAATAATATATTCTTCCTGTCAACAAGTGGCTGATGTAGAATGTTAGGATCTCCAGGTTTAAGACCAGATCTTGGAGGCCAATTCAACTCAACCCAATGCTTTTCTCGAGCTCTGCTATCCCACATACAGAGAAAGCAGGGATACTTTGTGTACCCACGTTGCTGACCAAGAAGGAAGCAAACCATTTTAAGGTCAACACAGATGATCCAATTGAGTGTGTCATATTTCAATAACTCTCTTTACATCTCCATGTTCTTCACGAAGAGAGACAGAATGCCCAATAGGGACTGCACCAAATAAATTGCCATTGTGTAGAAGGACACACTTAGGCCCTGTGCGCACTGGAAAATGGAATTTTCTCAAGAAAATTCCGCAGGTATTCAAAGATTATCGCACCCGCGGTAAAAAAAACGCGGCAAACCGCACCCGAAAACCGCATGCGGTTTGCCGCGGTATTGCCGCGGTTTTGCCGCGTGTGGGTTGGTATGTGCTTTATTGCATTCAATGCAATAAAGCACATTGAAAAAAAAGAAAAAAAAAAGTTATTTCATTCTGAGATAGAGAAATAGATAGAAGAATAGATAGACAGACAGACAGAGGGATAGATAGAAGGATAGATAGACAAGAATAGATTCCCTGTGAGCACACTCTGCATTTCTCACGGTCGGCAGTGAGTTCACAGTACCGGCCGTGGGAAATGCCCTGTGGTTACCTCTGCTGTCTCGCTTCGAGGCTGCATTCAGCAGTATCTGTGTCAGTCGCGGCTGGATGCAAGCATCGCAGGACGCCGGAGCTGTGGATTATGCAAGAGCTTTGTTTCGGGAGGGGTTAATAAAAGGGTGAACGAGGCTTTTTTGTGTTTTATTTAAAAGAAAGGATTTTTCTGTGTGTGTTTTTTCACTTTACTTACGGGTTGATCATGTCAGCTGTCACATAGACGCTGCCATGATCAAGCCTGGAGTTAATGGCGGTGATCCACCGCCATTAACTCCTTACATTACCTTGATTGCCACTGCATCACGGCAACAAGAAGAGCCGGGGACACTCCGGTACTGCCGCATAATGGATGCGACAGTCCCGGGGCAGCTGCGGCTGATATTCTCGGCTGCGGAAGGTGGGAGGGAGGCGGGGGACATTAACCCTGCCGATCTCCCTCCCCAGCCTGAGAATACCGGGCCGCCGCTGTGTGCTTACCTCGGCTGGACGGTAAATATACAGCGGAGCCCGCGTGTTTTTTTTTATATATTTCCGTTTGCTTTCTATGTGTATTCTATATGTCTATGTCTGTGAGTGTCTGTGATCGGTGTGTGTTTACTTTCTGCTCCGCTTCCTCTTCCTGTCATGATGACATCACTTCCCTGCAAAACCGCAGGCAAGCGATGTACATTACCGCAGGTAAACCGCGAAATACCGCAGGGAATAACGCAGGAAAACGCAGTGAACCGCACAGAATTTGCTGCCTGCGGGATTTCACGATTACATTGCAGTCAATGGAGTGAAATCCCGCAGCGACGTGCGGAAAAGAATTGACATGCAATTGTTTTGGGAATCCCGCACCAAAACATGCAACTGTCAAAATCCGCCTAGTGCGCACAGGATTTTTTTTTTCTCATAGGTTTTGCTGGTGATTCACTGAAGAGATGTTATGAACATCTTCTGCAGAGAAAAATTCAGCAAATCCGCAGAAAATCCGCGGCAAAATCCGGTAAGTGCGCACAGGGCCTTAAGACTCCGCTTTGAGCTATCAATAAACAGTCGCCATTCATTTGGATTGTACATTGAAAGCCCTAATTCTTGTAGTAAACCAGGAATATTATGGCAAAACACAAAACCGCTGTCACACCGAAAGTACTGCAAAAATGTACTTTCTCTAGTACGAAAGTATGATACCTTCGCTCCTTGTTCAAGTAACTGTTTCTTATTCAGCCTTGATGCTAGTAATTCTGAAGCTTTTTTTGATAAGCCCAATTCACGTGCTAAATCATTTAACTCGTGCTGATCAAATCCCTTACGAACTGAATCCTTGTGAATTTCAAATTCTGCATCATTGCTGTCACTGTATTCGTCAACATCACTCAGAACTTCTAGAGATGGTAGCTGTTCGAAAACTGGCACTGGAATTTCAGCTGAATGAGGCATTGGTCTGATAGCTGATGGTAGATTTGGATATTCTATTTTACTTTTATTTTTCCTGTTAAATCCTGATGTTTTCACTAAACAGAAGTCTGTGGAATGACTTTTTTGCTCTCTCCACACCATGGGGAGACCAAATGCCAACTTTTCACGTGTTCCTTTGGTCCACATCCGTAAACTCTCGACACACTGCTTGCACACTATGTGAGGGGCCCATGGCTTATCTTGATCACCGAGTTTTCCTTTAAAATATGCAAAATATGCTTGTTTGACAAATGCACTGATGTTTGCCCTTTGAACTGGAATGGTGAAAACACCACAAATATAGCAGAAGGAGTCAGGGTTGTTTAGGCATTTACGACGAGAGGAAGAAGGAGCAGACATGATCTGAAACAAAGGAAATATGTACATAAGTAAATAAAACACTGAGCTGGAAAGTTACAAGCTTTGAAAACTAACAAAGAAAAAAAATCATAAAAGATATATAAATTACAACTAAGCGCCCAATGTAAAGAGAAAAGCTATCACAAATCCTATTTATTCCTACTATGATACATTTTTTGTGTAAAGATATTGATAATTATGACGTATTGGGAGCTGCACACACCTCTCACCACACTGTCTCAGTTGTGACTACTCTTACAAGGTGCCACGTAGCTCTATATGAGTCGAATTGTACTCAGATAACAAGTCTTATTACAGAAATCAGTGCAATTGTGCTTCTATGGCAGGTAAGTTGAGGAGGAAAAACTTGACGTGATAGAAAAAAAACTGACTACATTTTTGGAATCAGCATGCCAATGTTATTATAAATCAGCTCAAAAACCTAACTCAACAGAATTTTTTTTTCAAATTGTTCCCCAGTGTAATGTTTTTATTTTTCTGTCAATCTAACCATAGAAAGGCTTGTTTTTTGCAGGATGAGCTATACTTTAGAACCACATCATTAATTCTGCCACATATTAAACTGGCAATAGCAAAAAAAAAAAATTCCAAGTGCGGTGAGCCTGCATTAAAAAGGACAGACACAGCCAAATATATACCAGTATGTCCTTGATTGTGAAGGAGTTAAAGAACTCTTGAAATACTTCTCCAGTTAGTTACTTTTGGTCCCTTGAAAAGAAGGGAATTTTGTTTACTTACCGTAAATTCCTTTTCTTCTAGCTCTAATTGGGAGACCCAGACAATTGGGTGTATAGGCTATGCCTCCGGAGGCCGCACAAAGTATTACACTCAAAAGTGTTAAGCCCCTCCCCTTCTGCCTATACACCCCCCGTGCTCCCACGGGCTCCTCAGTTTTGGTGCAAAAGCAAGAAGGAGGAAAAAGAATTATAAACTGGTTTAAAGTAACTTCAATCCGAAGGAATATCGGAGAACTGAAACCATTCAACATGAACAACATGTGTACACAAAAAAACAGGGGCGGGTGCTGGGTCTCCCAATTAGAGCTAGAAGAAAAGGAATTTACGGTAAGTAAACAAAATTCCCTTCTTCTTTGTCGCTCTATTGGGAGACCCAGACAATTGGGACGTCCAAAAGCAGTCCCTGGGTGGGTAAAATAATACCTCGTAAGAGAGCCGTAAAACGGCCCTTTCCTACAGGTGGGCAACCGCCGCCTGAAGGACTCGTCTACCTAGGCTGGCATCCGCCGAAGCATAGGTATGCACCTGATAGTGTTTCGTGAAAGTGTGCAGGCTCGACCAGGTAGCCGCCTGACACACCTGCTGAGCCGCAGCCTGGTGCCTCAAAGCCCAGGACGCGCCCACGGCTCTGGTAGAATGGGCCCTCAGCCCTGATGGAACCGAAAGCCCAGCCGAACGGTAAGCTTCGATAATTGGCTCCTTGATCCACCGAGCCAGGGTTGATTTGGAAACCTGTGACCCTTTACGCTGGCCAGCGACAAGGACAAAGAGTGCATCCGAGCGGCGCAGGGGCGCCGTACGAGAAAAGTAGAGTCTGAGTGCTCTCACCAAATCTAACAAGTGCAAATCCTTTTCACATTGGTGAACTGGATGAGGATAAAAAGAAGGTAAGGAGATATCCTGATTGAGATGAAAGGAGGATACCCCCTTAGGGAGAAAATCCGGAACCGGACGTAGAACCACCTTGTCCTGGTGAAACACCAGGAAAGGGGCTTTGCACGACAATGCTGCTAGCTCAGACACTCGCCGAAGAGAAGTGACTGCTACTAGAAAAAACCACTTTCTGCGAAAGTTGTGAGAGGGAAATATCTCTCATTGGCTTGAATGGTGGTTTCTGAAGAACCATCAGAACCCCGTTTAGATCCCAGGGTTCTAACGGCCGCTTGTAAGGTGGAACGATGTGACAAACCCCCTGCAGGAACGTGCGTACCTGTGGAAGCCTGGCTAGGCGCTTCTGGAAAAACACAGAGAGCGCTGAGACTTGTCCCTTAAGGGAGCCGAGCGACAAACTCTTTTCCAGTCCAGATTGAAAGAAGGACAGAAAAGTGGGCAAGGCAAAAGGCCAGGGAGAAAAAACCCTGAGCAGTGCACCACGACAGGAAAATTTTCCATGTCCTGTGGTAGATCTTGGCGGACGTTGGTTTCCTAGCCTGTCTCATAGTGGCAATGACGTCTTGAGATAACCCTGAAGACGCTAGGGTCCAGGACTCAATGGCCACACAGTCAGGTTGAGGGCCGCAGAATTCAGATGGAAAAAACGGCCCTCGAGATAGCAAGTCTGTTTGGTCTGGTAGTGTCCACGGTCGGCCGACCGTGAGATGCCACAGATCCGGGTACCACGACCACCTTGGCCAGTCTGGAGCGACGAGGATGGCGCGGCGGCAGTCGGTCCTGATCTTGCGTAACACTCTGGGCAACAGTGCCAGCGGAGGAAACACATAAGGGAGCTGAAACTGCGACCAATCCTGAACTAAGGCGTCTGCCGCCAGAGCTCTGGGATCTTGAGACCGTGCCATGAACATTGGTACCTTGTTGTTGTGCCGGGACGCCATGAGGTCGACGTCCGGCACCCCCCAGCAGCAACAGATCTCCTGAAACACGTCCGGGTGAAGGGACCATTCCCCTGCGTCCATGCCCTGGCAACTGAAATAATCTGCTTCCCAGTTTTCCACGCCTGGGATGTGAACTGCGGATATGGTGGATGCCGTGGCTTCCACCCACATCAAAATCCGCCGGACTTCCTGGAAGGCTTGCCGGCTGCGTGTGTCGCCTTGGTGGTTGAAGTATGCCACCGCTGTGGAATTGTCCGACTGAATTCGGATCTGCTTGCCCTCCAGCCACTGCTGGAACGCTTTCTGGGCAAGATACACTGCCCGTATGTCCAGAACGTTGATCTGAAGCGAGGACTCTTGCTGGGTCCACGTACCCTGAGCCCTGTGGTGGAGAAAAACCGCTCCCCACCCTGACAGACTCGCGTCTGTCGTGACCACTTCCCAGGATGGGGGTAGGAAGGATATCCCCTTCGATAATGAAGCGGAAAGAAGCCACCACCGAAGGGAAGCTTTGGTCGCCTGAGAGAGGGAGACGGTCCTGTCGAGGGACGTCGGCTTCCTGTCCCATTTGCGTAGGATGTCCCATTGAAGGGGACGCAGGTGAAACTGCGCGAAAGGGACTGCCTCCATTGCTGCCACCATCTTCCCCAGGAAGTGCATGAGGCGCCTCAAGGGGTGTGACTGGCCTTGAAGGAGAGATTGTACCCCTTTCTGTAGTGACTACTGCTTGATCAGCGGAAGCTTCACTATCGCTGAGAGGGTATGAAACTCCATGCCAAGATATGTCAGCGATTGGGCCGGTGCCAGATTTGACTTTTTAAAATTGATGATCCACCCGACACCCTGGAGAGACTCCAGGGTAGCGTCGAGGCTGTGTTGGCATGCCTCTTGAGAGGGTGCCTTGATCAGTATCCAAGTACGGAATCACCGAGTGATCCTGAGAGTGGAGGACCGCTACTACAGTAGCCATAACCTCTGGAGCAATCGGTACGTGGAGATAAGCATCTTTGATATCGATCGATGCAAGGAAATCTCTTTGGGACATTGAGGTGATGACGGAGCGGGGGGATTCCATCCTGAACCGTCTGGTTTTTACATGTTTGTTGAGCAGTTTCAGGTCCAGGACCGGGCGGAAAGACCCGTCCTCTTTTGGGACCACAAACAAGTTGGAGTAAAAACCGTGGCTCAGGTGCTGAAGAGGAACCGGGATCACCACTCCTTCTGCCTTCAGAGTGCGCAGCGCCTGCAGAAGAGCCTCGGCTCGCTAGTGAGGCGGGGATGACCTGAAGAATCGAGTCGGGGGACGAGAGGTGAACTCTATCTTGTAACCGTGAGACAGAATGTCTCTCACCCAGCGGTCTTTTATTTGTGGCAGCCAGGTGTCGCAAAAGCGGCAAAGCCTGCCACCGACCGAGGATGCTACTAGAGGAGGTCGAAAGTCATGAGGAAGCCGCTTTGTTAGCGGCGCCTCCGGTGGCCTATTAAGGACGTGACTTAGACCGCCATGCATCAGAGTTCCTTTGTTCTTTCTGAGACCTTTTGGACGAGGAGAATTGGGACCTGTCCACGCCCTGAAAGGACCGAGACCTCGACTGCCCTCTCCTCCGTTGGGGTATGTCCTGTTTGGACTGGGGTAAGGATGTATCCTTTCCCTTGGATTGATTTCATCCAGACGCTCGCCAAACAGCCTGTCGCCAGAAATTGGCAAACTGGTTAAGCGCTTTTTGGAAGCAGAATCTGCCTTCCATTCCCGTAGCCACAAGGCCCTGCGGAGTACCACCGAATTGGCGGCCGCGACCGCCGTACGGCTCGCAGAGTCCAGGACAGCAATAATAGCGTAAGACGCAATTGCCGAGGTCTGGGTGGTAATGGATGCCACTTGTGGCGCGGCCGTGCATGTGGCTGCTTCAATTTTTGCTTGACCTGCTGAGATAGCTTGTAGCGCCCATACAGCTGCGAATGCTGGGGCAAAAGAAGCTCCGATAGCTTCATAGATGGATTTCAACCAGAGCTCCATCTGCCTGTCAGTGGCATCCTTGAACGAGGCCCCCTCGTCCACTGCAAGTATGGATCTAGCCGCCAGTCTGGAGATTGGAGGATCCACTTTGGGACACTGAGTCCAACCTTTAACCACGTCAGGGGGAAAAGGATAACGTGTATCCTTAAGGCGCTTAGAAAAAACGCTTATCTGGACAAGCATGATGATTCTGGACTGCCTCTCTGAAATCAGAGTGGTCTAGAAACATAATCGGTGTAAGAGAAGCTGACTCCTCCGCCGGAGGAGCTGAGGGAGAAATATCCAGCATTTGATTGATGGATGCAATAAGAACGTTCAGTATGGCGTCCCCGTCTGGAGTATTAAGATTGAGAGCGCCCTCAGGATCAGAATCCTGATCAGCTGTCTCCACAGTATCAACCAGAGATTCCCCTCGCTGAGACCCTGAACAATATGATGTCGTGGGAAATTCTAAGCGAGCCCGCTTAGTCGGTCTGGGGCTGGGGTCTAAGTCAGAACCCTCAGCCTGGGATGTATGAGATACCCCTTGGTGGTCCAACTGAGGGGGGCCAGGGAACAATGATTCAACAGACTCCCTTTGCTGAGATACCGGCCTGGACTGCAAGGCTTCTAGTATCTTAGCCATAGTCTCAGAGAGTTTTGCAAACTCCGTCCCCGTCACTAGGACAGTGTCAACAGGTGGCTCCCCCTGGGCCCCTCTTAGCAGAGGCCCTGGCTGAAAAAGTGTCACAGGGGCCGAACATTGCACACAATGAGGGTCAATGGAACTTGCCGGCAGCTGGGTCGTACAAGCGACGCAGGCAGCATAATAAGCCTGTGTTTTTGGCACCCCTGCCTTTTGTGGGCGCCATGCTATTGTTTTCCCTGAGTAACACACTAGGGTATATAGCCAGAATGAACTGTGCTCATACAGTGTAAAATATATACTAAAAACAAATAATGTATCAGTACACTACAGCACCATGAGGCTAGCACCACAGGTGCTGCTTACCATCCGCCTAAAGCGGTTATGAGGCCACCAGAGACCGTGTCTGGGTCTCTCAGGGTTTGTCCCTCTCTGCAGCGTCGTAGGAGCTGACAGGAAATGGCTGCGGCGTCCTGACGAGAGGAGGGAGCCGTGGGCGTAGCCGAGGTGCTCACACTGTGCACAGTGAGGGGAGTGGAGTATGGAAATCATACTCCAGCCCTCAGTGCTGCTCTTCCGTGCAGTGTCCCGCCCTTCCCCTGCCTGTCAGGGCTGAGGGCGGGAGAAAGGGAAACTAGGCCGCACGCCAAGCCGGGGACTCGAGTATAAGCGTGGCCGCCGTAAAAGCGCGGCTAACGCCGAAGTCCCCGGCGAACTACAAGTCCCAGCCGCGCCGCAGTTTCCCATGGCAGCGGCGGTTAGCGCGGTATTCCTTACATATAAACACACTCAGCGACGCTGAGTGTGTAATGGCACAGTTTAAACCGGTCCCCCGGTGCACTAGCACACCCAGCAAAGCTGAGGTGTTGCCGTGCGCGCTCCCCACAGGGATACAGAGTACCTTCACGTAGCAGGGCCATGTCCCTGAACGGTACCCGGCTCCTTCCAGCAGGCTCCATAGGAGTTGTGGATGAAGCACGGTCTCAGTGCCTGGAGACCGATAGGATCCCACTTCACCCAGAGCCCTGAGGGGGATGGGGAAGGAAAGCAGCATGTGGGCTCCAGCCTCCGTACTCGCAATGGATACCTCAACCTTAACAACACCCGACAAGAGTGGGGTGAGAAGGGAGCATGCTGGGGGCCCTATATGGGCCCACTTTTCTTCCAACCGACATAGTCAGCAGCTGCTGCTGACTAATCTGTGGAGCTGTGCTGTGCGTGTCTGATCCTCCTTCGCACAAAGCAAAAAACTGAGGAGCCCGTGGGAGCACGGGGGGTGTATAGGCAGAAGGGGAGGGGCTTAACACTTTTGAGTGTAATACTTTGTGCGGCCTCCGGAGGCATAGCCTATACACCCAATTGTCTGGGTCTCCCAATAGAGCGACAAAGAAAGCCGCTGATTATTAAACAAAAATTCCTAAACCCTCACACTAAGGCCAGTGTCACACGTGCAATTGCCTTGTGTGAGTCTCGTGGTGCATCACCCGGCACGGACTCGCACTCTCCTCACAGGAGCGGGTCGGTTGCATGCATCTCTATGCAGCTGAGACGCTCCTGTGAGGAGAGTGCGAGTCCATTCCGGGTGATGCAACGCGAGACTTGCGTGAGGCAAACGCAAGTGTGACACCGGCCTAAGATGTGAATACGCTCAAATTAAAGCCCAGACTGCACTTTAAGCCCTTATTGATGATAGAATTCTATTTTGCATATACTTTGGTGTCCAAATATTTCTGAACCTAAGTATATTTTCCCTATTTAAAAGGGAATTTGTCACCAGGTGTTTGCCACCTGATCTGAGAGCAGCATAACGTAGAGACAGAAATCCTGATTCCATTGGTGTGTCACTTACTGAGCTGCTTAGTGTAGTTTTTATAAAATTATTGCTTGAACAGCAGTAGTTTATCATTAGAGGACTACTTGGCGTGCTGTCAGGTAATCTAGCATATTCATGAACTCTGTATAACTGCTAGCTCTGCAGCAGAGAAAACATTGATTTTATCAAAATCACAGCAAACAGCTCAGTAAGTGACATATCGCTGGAATCAGGGTCTCTCTCTACAGACCTGGTGACACATTTCCTTAAATGCAGACCGCTGCAGTTTAGTTATACGGAATTTCATATAAAACCTTTGATCTGGTTCATGTATGTTTAGAATTCCATGCCTCATGCAGGTTACCTGCACATTACGTTGGCCATATATTCTTCTATAAATTGACAGTACAAGCAATTCCGGTAAGTTACTTCATGAAATGGGCTGTGTTCATTTTGTCTCTGCGTCGCTTGTTCTGATTTTTTATTTTGCAAGAGGATATTAACTGATGAACTGGTACCCAGAGTCTAATGTTCTGAACCATTTGCTGACTATAGGAGTTTTGTATAATTACAGACCTGCTTTTGTTTGTGCCACTCATAAACCAGTCCCCTAGGCTCTCATAAATAGTATGGAAGAGAATGAAGAGGCTCTTATTGAGATCAATAAAAACTTTGCAGCATAGCCTCCATTATCGTATATAGCAGCCGCTATATTCTTTATGTTAAAAGCAGATCTGTAGTGTCATATATCAAAACTATAAAGGGAACCTGAAAATAATTGATCCAAATGTTGATGGAAAAGGAGGGAGGGACATCGGTTAAGTTGTAATAAAAGCTTTAGTTGCAAACTAAATTTTCAAAAACAGCTCAAGAGTTAAAAAGGCAAACAGAAAAGGAGTGTAGTGCGCACGAGAAATATACAGGTGCTTCCTGCATGTCTGGGAGGTGGGAGGGTAGTTGAAAGTTAATTATATATTGTGATCATAAAGTTTGTAATGTGAGAAACAAGAAATGGACACTTAAGATCTTGGTTACTAGGTAATTACGTTTGACTGTACATGTTTATATTAAAAACCAATAAAAATTATTGTACTGCCTGGCCTCTGTAAATGTATGACTATGTGAGCTGCATTTCTAACACCGCCCTCTCACTCGACAGAAATGACTCATGCCTACAGTCTAGCATCTACAGAGGCCAGGCAGCAGACAGGGGCGGGAATAGATAGCAAAACCCCACCCACATATTAGCTATTTGGCAGCTGCTGCCAATCAAAAAGCAGTACACTTCGTTAACTTTACTTGCCTGTATTTCAATCACTATACATCCGAGTTGACAACTAAAGTATGTATAGAATCAGTATGATAGCGCCATTATAGCTCTGGCTTTAGTTTATTTAGGAAAATCCTGGTGATTGGTGCGCATTAATAGGTGAGACATGCTGCAGAAATTCTTCAACATCAAAAGCTCATTGTGAGAAAAAGCGTAATGAAGAAATGCTGTGGGGAGATATTAGTTGTAAGAACAACCAACGAACAGACAAATATTGAATGCACTACAAACAGTGGAGGGGTGTATTCATTTCACTCATGGGGTGAGCTGGGTATCAGTGTTTGGGCTTTTTTTTCTCTTCAAAACAATATGCTCAAGGTAGACTTTTTCCCCACTTTGGGCTTCTTTATAGAACAAAAACAGGCATCAAGAAAAAAAAAAGAGTATGTATAAGAAAACGAAAAAAAAGTAACAAAAACCCACCAGGTTATTTAAAACACTGACAAGGGGGAAGGGAGCATGATCCTAGAAGCCTCTACCCTCCTGTAAGTCAAAGGCAGCTCTACAGTGTGAAGACACCATCAAGATTCCCAGACCCCGCACATGGGTGGAAATATTTTCTGTTGCGCTATTGGGGCATTATTAGGGCCAACTCAACTGTGATTTTATTTGCATTACAAAAAGAGCAATAAAAGTCAACGAGACAGGTTTTTCAAATCACTTGTGAACCTGCAGATTTTTAATTTCACGGGGAGATGAAAATAAAACCAATTAGGAAAATACAGTCCTTTATTGTACATACCCAAAGGAACAGAGTATTGCAAACAATAATGTAAGAAAACCTGCACACAATAGTGGTCCGTACATTGTAGGTAGATGGTAAACATTAACCCTGGAATAAGTGATGCCATGAGAACATGGATCGCCACATTCAGAATACATGAGCACAAGATTTACATATTATTTGATTTAGGCTTTCTGTATGGCGATGTTCACATTTAGAGTATAATCACATGTGGCAGACTTCCATTCTATACAGGTGAATGGGAAAGTGTCTATGGCACGTGCATGGATACCTTCAGATTTTTTTTTTCAGAATTTTTTTCTGCATTTTATTCCATGGGGCTGGGATTGGTAATAGATTTGAATGTGATCACCGATTGGGACCTCCTCCAATGACACTCTGTTCCAAAGCCTGACTGTCCTACGGTAATATTGTTTTCAATGCATTAATACATCTGTGGTTTTTTGGCTGCTCCCAAACATACAAAACAAGGGTTTATTAACAAGAGTTTATTAAGATGAATAAATACAACGGAAATGATGCTGCGGTATATAAATATATCTATGTACATAGCAAGACGTTCAGTGCTGTACTGAATGGTATTACAATACAGGAAACACATCTCTAGTAGTCAGTAGTGGGCCAGTCCCAGCTCGCTCATTTTCTTTCACATTTCCAGTTTTCTCAGTGAGTTGTATCGGAGATGAAGAATGTTTTTCTTGTAGCAGTACACTTAGTCTCCACAAGGGGGAGAGATGACACTGTCCTTTGGCAGGTTCCTAGCAGTTCTATGTCATGTTGCACTGCAAGTTACATCATGTAATACAAGGTCAGTGTAGTTCTGGGAATGCAACATGAGCCTAGTGTTTCTTGGTCTAAGCTCTATGGCAGTGCCTGCTGAATCTGTGCTCATATGAAGTTGCACACAAATTATTCATCTTTCGTGATCCACAGCTAGCAACTGAACACGTCTTCCAATGGCACTGCCATTTCTTATTTGTCCTCTAGGTTTTTGGTTACGGTTAGGCATGTTCAGTTCAGCTATTTTATTATCTTTTAGCAGCTGTAGACTAAAACAAACAAAAAAAATACTGTCCTTTTCAGGGAATTCTTGTCAGCATTCTTGCTGTAGAAAATCCACTGTGCCGGTCCAATTGCCAGTGCAAAATCTAATTAAGAACATTTCCTTGAGAACTTGAACGTGCCATATCAGTGGAAACATAATAGGTGCAAAGCTGACCCTTGCCTTTAACTTTGATGACTCCTCTGCGGTCACATGTGTATCCTAGCTTCTGAAGGACTTTGCTGGTTTCTTCAGTGACCTGAAAGAACAAGTTTGTGAATAATGGACCTAGGTCTATTTTCAACCTATGTAATAGGGAAATGTTGTGATGTACAATAATTTACATTAAATGAGGGTTCTTAATTCGTGATGAGCGAGCCCTACCATGCTTGGATGCTCGGTACTTGAAAAGAGCAGGTTGGACACTCAAACAGGCTCGAATGTCATGGAAGTCAATGGGAAGCTCGAGTATTTTTCTAGATCTTCCAAAAAAAAAAAATGCTTGAGTTCCCCTTTGACTGCCATAATATATGGTACTTGATTCAAGCCTGTTTGAGCGTCCGACCTGCTTGTTTCAAGTACCGAGCACCCAAGCATGGTAGGACTCGCTCATCACTATTCTTAACCATTTGCATTATATCTAGTGTACTGAAATGCTTCATCGGGACTAGTGCAAAAAACAAAAACAAAAGAACCCTAATCTGCCCTGTCTCCATTCTCTCTCTGCTCATAAAGTGCATCCGGTGATAATGGGAGCGGTGAAAACAATACACGGCTGTGATTAAAAAGAGCACCGTTAAATAATGCAGAATGCTTTTTAGCACTCAAAAATGGTGGAGACATTATAGCCCATAAAGAAAAATTGCACTCGCAAGCAAAGTTATAAAAGTTTAATTGTTGATGAAGTGTTGTCAATTCGTTCTAAGTGCGATGCAGTTTGGTAGCCACTGTCAATTAAGAAGCTCAGGATAACCTGGAATATTAAAATGATTACTTAAGAAGATAAACTAGAAAATCAGAATGGACAGTAGAGGTGGGCAGAGTAGTTCTTGAAGGAAAGTGCCTGCTCGGAGGAGGGGTGGCCCTACTGCCACTACAGGAGGAGTGGGAGAGGTCAGTTTTTTTTGTATACATGAAAAATCACTGACATCTGAGTGAGGCCTTATAGTCACGTCTAAAACAAGCAACTCAGGGACGGATTCTGAAAGAGAGGTTTGGGAAGGAAATATAACATCTTACTACTATAAAAATTCTTCTCCATTTCCTGTGGTCAGTTCATGCCTCAATTACCTGAATTTTCCCAAGTACACCTGTGCTGTCCATTCGGCTAGCCACATTGACTGTATTACCCCAGATGTCATATTGAGGCTTTTGGGCTCCGATAACCCCAGCAACTACCGGTCCGTGGTTAATACCTTAATGGTGAGAAGCAGGGTTGAGAGTGAAAATATGTGAAAAGCGAAGACAAATCATTTAAAGTGTAATTGTTGTTTTAATTTCACAGGAAAATGAGTAACTTTGTAATATAACTTATCAGAGAAATCTGCTTCTTTCTCTGCCAGGAGTGATCAGTCATTATCACAATTCTCAATTCACAGGTAGAATCTGTTTTCAGTTAAGACAGATTTTTACATTCTTAAGATAGGAGCCGGCAGTTGGTGCTTATAAGATTCTATGTAAACATTGCTTCTAGCTCCTCCGCTCTAGTAGAAATTTATAAGCACCAACTGTCATCTTGTATCTCAGTAATGAACACAGATTTTATCCAGGAACTGAGCGTTTTGAAAATGAGCAGTCCACGAGGAGATGAACGCAGATTCCACTGATAAATAGAAGAAACTGGGATACATCTTATGTGCACACTGAATTTAGGAAATAAAGATTACTGCGACGGTAACTCCAAGTATGAGGCAGAATGTATAAAAAGAGTAATACAAGGAAGAAGATGTGTCATTTAACTCACCTACACGCAGCTTGAAATTGTTAAAAGAGTGCTTATTAATCAGATCCAGCTTTCCTATAAGGGCAGTTGCAAATTCTACCATGATGCCAATATGATTATAATTTCTGTCTCCATCCTAAATGAAACAAGGATATTTCATAAATGTAGGCAGAGGTTTTCATACACGTCTCTATGTAAAATAGCTTTAGAGAAAGCTCGTTCATAACTGAGGTCACCGGACAAAGCACAGCATGAAGGATACCTGTGGGTTTTCTTGTCCTGATGTAGCATTTAATCCTGTCGCTGCCATGTACGCACTCCCGATGGTCTTAATTTTTTCAACACTGCTGAATTTCGGTTTGGAAAGAAGCTGGAAACGAATCAAAATTGAGAAAATGCTGGTTACTGATCTTTTTAGACTTCTCAAGTTAAGGGGGCTTTACACGCTACGATATCGTTAATGTTTTATCGTCGGGGTCACGTCGTTAGTGATGCACATCCGGCGTTATTAACGGTATCGCAGAGTGTAACACTTACCAGCAACCTTAAACGTCCTCCAAAGTGGTGAAAATCGTTCACCATGGAGAGGTCGTCCTAAAACCAAAAATTGTTAATGGTTGTTTATAGATGTTGTTCCTCGTTCCTGCGGCAGCACACATCGCTGTGTGTGACACCGCAGGAGCGATGAACCTCACCTTACCTGCGTCCCGCCCGCAATGAGGAAGGAAGGAAATGGGCGTGATGTTCGTCCCGCTCATCTCCGCCCCTCCGCTTCGATTGGCCGGCTGCTTAGTGACATTGCCATGACGCCGAACGCACCTCCCCCTTGAGGGAGTGATTGTTCGGCAGTCACAGCGATGACGCCGACCAGGTAAGTGTGTGTGCCGCTGCCGTAGCAATAATGTTCGCTGCGGCAGTGATCACACGCCATCGCATGCACGACGGGGGCGGGTGCTTTTGCGTACGATATCGCTAGCAATTGCTAGAAATATCGTAGCGTGTAAAGCCCGCTTTAGATTTGACAACTGCTGGTATCTTTCTAAAGCTGCTCCTCCCACTACTAATTGTTGTCAATCTCAGTGATCTCCGTACCCTAAATTCACTTATTTCACAGGGCATTTTCTACATTTTTGCCGACAGAATAATATCATGAGTTCACTTGTGTCTTTTTTTCTTTTTTACTGGAAGAAGAGGTAAAGCTGATTAAATGTGTAGCGCTTATAGGATGAGTAGAGATCCTATATTCTGCAGTTTGGACTCTCTGGGAAAGGCATTATTTTTTTCCCTCTCACATTTTAAGAGCCATCGTTTATATTCCGGCGACGTAGCTGTATGTGGGCTTATTTTTTTGCTTGGATTAGTTGTATTGGGATGATTATATTTTTTATTCTTTATCAGAGAGAATGGAAGAAAATAACAAATGTGTGTTTTAATTCTTTGCCGTTTTTCATTTTATTTTCAGTCACTATGATTATAGTGCTTTATATAGCTACCAATTTTTTTTAATTTTATTTGCTTTACTACTTTTTTACAATAAAAGATAAACTTTAAAACAATCATTTGTGTTTGAGTCACTATACTCTGAGTCATAACTTTTTTCATTTAACATTGGTTTTATTTCAAATATTTGCTGTACACTTCTTTTTGACATTTGTTGCCTTTTATGATGCTGCAGACTAGTATATATGGGGATATGGTAAAGGTGACTTCATTTTCCTGTCACAGAGTTAGGTAAGGGCCTGCATTTTATTGTACTAGCTGTAGTTTATATAGTAGGATTGTGAACACATTTATACAACCACGCTGCATGCTTGCTAGTGCCTGGTATTGTATAATTCAATTCATCTATTTACATCAGGCTGCTAGTTATTTATTGCATAATTAACAACAGAAACTAAGCCCATCCTAAAACCTGCGGCAGAAGCCCTAATCTTACAGAGACCACTTTGACGGAGGGGGTGGGGGGAGTACTTCATAGAGTTGGATACAGCAACAAAACATTTTGATCATGGGTCATCAGAGGTTTATCATTTACTACTAAATTCCGATTTTCTAAACAAATCCGAATACAGAACAATCGTTTTTTTTTCCTCACCTCATCAAAATCTGCTATTATTTCATTAAGCAGTCGGAGACACTCCAGGCCTTCGTGGTTTTCATCACATTCTGTGTAAAATTCCTTGAAGTCAGGTATAGATGCAAACATGACGCAGACACAGTCATATGACTGGTAATACAGGTCCTACAGGTACAGAAGGCATGAATATAGAGTAAGACAAAAAGATAGATACACACACTGCGGAAGATAAAGTAGTTGGAGCAAAGTGTGTGTGTGTGTGTGTGTGTGTGTGTGTGTGTGTGTGTGTGTGTGTGTGTGATATATGTATTTATTTACCTCATTTCTAAGGTTTTGCCCAATAAACTGCTGGGCTACATCAGCTGGTAGGACATTTTCCAGCAGAACACGATTGAGATTCTCCATGGTCTCAATACGTTCACGCTCCATTTTAAACTTCCTCTTCCAAAGAAAGTCAAGTCGACAATAATATTCATTCTGCAAAAATGTGAACACAAAGTAAAAAATGACAAATAATACTAATAAGTTACCAGGAAAAACTTTCTACGTGATTCAATGAACTTCCATTCCACCAAAGATTACATACACAAACACTATTATGTATGTATTTAGGTTCACAGTCATTGTTCCCAAGTTATGGGAGCTGCTATCCTCTGGATGCAGGATAGAACTTGCCATCGTTGAAAGCTCGATTGTGTTAATATACAAATAGGGACGCTAATAAAACAGGAGAGCCACCACTGTATCTATTAAAAAGAATTACTTTAGTAAAACGTAGCTCAGTGGCATGCATTAGTGTTTGGGACTGTACAAGCAGAGTGGATTTCCTATCTGTTTCTCCATAGTATGCCCGACACAATGACAGGGACTCACCTGTCTGGCCAGTGCCAAAAGGGTTGAGAAGAAGATAAACAGTGAAACGCTGCCCATAATTTTTGGCTCCTTCAGGATTCCTGGCCTAGTGTAAGAAGAAGGGAATTTTGTTTACTTACCGTAAATTCCTTTTCTTCTAGCTCCAATTGGGAGACCCAGACAATTGGGTGTATAGCTTCTGCCTCTGGAGGCCACACAAAGTATTACACTAAAAGTGTAAAGCCCCTCCCCTTCTGCCTATACACCCCCCGTGCATCACGGGCTCCTCAGTTTTGGTGCAAAAGCAAGAAGGAGGAAAACTTATAAATTGGTCTAAAGTAAATTCAATCCGAAGGAATTTCGGAGAACTGAAACCATTCAACATGAACAACATGTGTACACAAATAACAACAGCCCGAAGGGAACAGGGGCGGGTGCTGGGTCTCCCAATTGGAGCTAGAAGAAAAGGAATTTACGGTAAGTAAACAAAATTCCCTTCTTCTTTGTTGCTCCATTGGGAGACCCAGACAATTGGGACGTCCAAAAGCAGTCCCTGGGTGGGTAAAATAAAACCTCGTAATAGAACCGTAAAACGGCCCCTTCCTACAGGTGGGCAACCGCCGCCTGAAGGACTCGCCTACCTAGGCTGGCATCTGCCGAAGCATAGGTATGCACCTGATAGTGTTTCGTGAAAGTGTGCAGGCTCGACGAGGTAGCTGCCTGACACACCTGCTGCGCCGTAGCCTGGTGCCGCAAAGCCCAGGACGCACCCACGGCTCTGGTAGAATGGGCCTTCAGCCCTGAGGGAACTGGAAGCCCAGAAGATCGGTAAGCTTCGAGAATTGGTTCCTTGATCCACCGAGCCAGGGTTGATTTGGAAGCCTGTGACCCTTTACGCTGGCCAGCGACAAGGACAAAGAGTGCATCCGAGCGGCGCAGGGGCGCCGTACGAGAAATGTAGAGTCTGAGTGCTCTCACCAGATCTAACAAGTGCAAATCCCTTTCACATTGGGGAACTGGATGAGGACAAAAAGAGGGTAAGGAGATATCCTGATTGAGATGAAAGGGGGATACCACCTTAGGGAGAAATTCCGGAACCGGACGCAGAACCACCTTGTCCTGGTGAAAAACCAGGAAAGGGGCTTTGCATGACAGCGCTGCTAGCTCAGACACTCTCCGAAGTGATGTGACTGCTACTAGGAAGACCACTTTCTGCGAAAGGCGTGAGAGAGAAATATCCTTCATTGGCTCGAAAGGTGGTCTCTGAAGAGCCATCAGCACCCTGTTCAGATCCCAGCGTTCTAACGGCCGCTTGTAAGGAGGGACTATGTGACAAACCCCCTGCAGGAACGTGCGTACCTGTGGAAGTCTGGCTAGGCGCTTCTGAAAAAACACAGAGAGCGCTGAGACTTGTCCCTTAAGGGAGCCGAGCGACAAACCTTTTTCCAATCCGGATTGAAGGAAGGAAAGAAAGGTGGGCAAGGCAAATGGCCAGGGAGAAAAACCCTGATCAGAGCACCAAGATAAGAATATCCTCCACGTCCTGTGGTAGATCTTGGCGGACGTTGGTTTCCTAGCCTGTCTCATAGTGGCAATGACCTCTTGAGATAACCCTGAAGACGCTAGGATCCAGGACTCAATGGCCACACAGTCAGGTTGAGGGCCGCAGAATTCAGATGGAAAAACGGCCCTTGAGACAGCAAGTCTGGTCGGTCTGGTAGTGCCCACGGTTGGCCCACCGTGAGATGCCACAGATCCGGGTACCACGACCTCCTTGGCCAGTCTGGAGCGACGAGGATGGCGCGGCGGCAGTCGGACCTGATCTTGCGTAACACTCTGGGCAACAGTGCCAGAGGAGGAAACACATAAGGGAGTTGAAACTGCGACCAATCCTGAACTAAGGCGTCTGCCGCCAGAGCTCTGTGATCCTGAGACCGTGCCATGAATGTCGGGACCTTGTTGTTGTGTCGGGACGCCATTAGGTCGACGTCCGGCATCCCCCAGCGGCAACAGATCTCTTGAAACACGTCCGGGTGAAGGGACCATTCCCCTGCGTCCATGCCCTGGCGACTGAGAAAGTCTGCTTCCCAGTTTTCTACGCCCGGGATGTGAACTGCGGATATGGTGGAGGCTGTGGCTTCCACCCATAGCAGAATCCGCCGGACTTCCTGGAAGGCTTGCCGACTGCGTGTTCCGCCTTGGTGGTTGATGTATGCCACCGCTGTGGAGTTGTCCGACTGAATTCGGATCTGCTTGCCTTCCAGCCCCGGCTGGAACGCCTTTAGGGCTAGATACACTGCCCTTATCTCCAGAACATTGATCTGAAGGGAGGACTCTGGCTGAGTCCAGGTACCCTGAGCCCTGTGGTGGAGAAAGACCGCTCCCCACCCTGACAGACTCGCGTCCGTCGTGACCACAGCCCAGGATGGGGGCAGGAAGGATTTCCCCTTCGACAGAGAAGTGGGAAGAAGCCACCACTGAAGGGAAGCCTTGGCTGCCCAAGAAAGGGAGACGTTCCTGTCGAGGGACGTCGACTTCCTGTCCCATTTGCGGAGAATGTCCCATTGAAGTGGACGCAGATGAAACTGTGCAAAAGGAACTGCCTCCATTGCTGCTACCATCTTCCCTAGGAAGTGCATGAGGCGCCTCAGGGGGTGTGACTGACCTTGAAGGAGAGATTGCACCCCTGTCTTTAGTGAACGCTGTTTGTCCAGCGGAAGCTTCACTATCGCTGAGAGAGTATGAAACTCCATGCCAAGATATGTCAGTGATTGGGCCGGTGTCAGATTTGACTTTGGAAAATTGATGATCCACCCGAAACTCTGGAGAGTCTCCAGAGCAATGTTCAGGCTGTGTTGGCATGCCACTTGAGAGGGTGCCTTGACAAGCAGATCGTCTAAGTAAGGGATCACCGAGTGTCCCTGAGAGTGCAGAACTGCTACTACTGTTGCCATGACCTTGGTGAAGACCCGTGGGGCTGTCGCCAGGCCGAAAGGCAGTGCCACGAACTGAAGGTGTTCGTCCCCTATGGCGAAACGCAGGAAGCGCTGATGCTCTGGTGCAATCGGTACGTGGAGATAAGCATCTTTGATGTCGATTGATGCTAGGAAATCTCCTTGGGACATTGAGGCGATGACGGAGCGGAGGGATTCCATCCGGAACCGCCTGGTTTTTACGTGTTTGTTGAGCAGTTTTAGGTCCAGAACAGGACGGAAGGATCCGTCCTTTTTCGGCACCACGAACAAGTTGGAGTAAAAACCGTGACCCTGTTGCTGAAAAGGAACAGGGATCACCACTCCTTCTGCCTTCAGAGTGCACACCGCCTGAAGAAGAGCATCGGCTCGCTCGGGGGGCGGAGATGTTCTGAAGAATCGAGTCGGAGGACGAGAGCTGAACTCTATCCTGTAACCGTGAGACAGAATGTCTCTCACCCAACGGTCTTTTACCTGTGGCAGCCAGGCGTCGCAAAAGCGGGAAAGCCTGCCACCGACCGAGGATGCGGTGTGAGGAGGCCGAAAGTCATGAGGAGGCCGCTTTGGGAGCGGTTCCTCCGGCGGTCTTTTTAGGACGTGACTTAGACCGCCATGAATCGGAGTTCCTCTGATCCTTCTGAGGCCTTTTGGACGAGGAGAATTGAGACCTGCCCGCGGACCGAAAGGACCGAAACCTCGATTGCACCTTCCGTTGTTGAGGTCTGTTTGGTTTGGACTGGGGTAAGGATGAGTCCTTACCCTTGGATTGTTTAATGATTTCATCCAATCGCTCACCAAACAGGCGGTCGCCAGAAAATGGCAAACCGGTTAAGAACTTTTTGGAAGCAGAGTCTGCCTTCCATTCACGTAGCCACATGGCCCTGCGTACTGCCACCGAATTGGCGGATGCTACCGCCGTACGGCTCGCAGAGTCCAGGACAGCATTAATGGCGTAGGACGCAAACGCCGACGCCTGAGAGGTTAAGGACACCTCTTGCGGAGCAGACGTACGTGTGACTGCATTAATCTGCGCGTGACAAGCTGAGATAGCTTGGAGTGCCCATACGGCTGCGAATGCTGGAGCAAAAGACGCGCCGATAGCTTCATAGATGGATTTCAACCAGAGCTCCATCTGTCTGTCAGTGGCATCTTTGAGTGAAGCCCCATCTTCCACTGCAACTATGGATCTAGCCGCCAGTCTGGAGACTGGGGGATCCACCTTGGGACACTGAGCCTAGCCCTTGACAACGTCAGCATTGCACACAATGAGGGTCGGTGGAACCTGCCGGTAGTATAGCCGCACATGAGGTACAGGTTGCAAAGTAAGCCTGTGCTTTGGCACCCTTGCTTTTTGCGGACGACATGCTGTTGTCTCCTCTGAGTACAATCCAGGAGGGTATATAGCCAAAAATCAACAGTGCGACCGTACAGTGTAAATGTATAGCATATAAGCATATATATATATGTGTACACTTCGGCACTCAGTGGGGCCAGCACCTCAGGTGCTGCTTACCGACCGCTCAAAGCGGTTGTGTGATCACCAGATTCCCTGCCTGGGCCTCCCAGAGCCGTGTTGTCTCTCCTCTCCAGCGTCAGAAGTGCTGACAGGAATGGCTGCCGGCGTTCTGTGGGGAGGAGGGCGTGCCCTAGAAAGTGCGGGAATCTGGTGCCCCACGGTGCTCAGTGAGGGGGGAGGAGGATACAAAGTATGCTCCAGCCCTCAGCGCTGACGTCCTGTGCAGCGTCCCGCCCTTACCCTGACTGGCAGGCCTGGGGGCGGGAATATGCGATACTAGGCCGCAAAAGCCGGGGACTAAAGTTATAAGCGCGGCCGGCAAATAAGCGCGGTCGGCGCGGTAGTCCCCGGCGCACTAACACACCCAGCAGTGCTGCAGTGTGTATGGCACAAGCGCTCCATGCGCGGTCCCACCAGGGGACACAGAGTACCTCACAGTAGCAGGGCCTTGTCCCTGACGATACCCGGCTCCTGTCCAGCAGATTCCCCAGGGGCTGCGGAGGGAGCACGGTCCCAGTGCCTGGAGACCGATTAGGATCCCACTTCACCCAGAGCCCTTAAGGGATGGGGAAGGAAAACAGCATGTGGCTCCTGCCTATGTACCCGCAATGGGTAACTCAACCTTAACAACACCGCCGACCAGAGTGGGGTGAGAAGGGAGCATGCTGGGGGCCCTGTTATGGGCCCTCTTTTCTTCCATCCGACATAGTCAGCAGCTGCTGCTGACTAAGATGTGGAGCTATGCGTGGATGTATGCCTCCTTCGCACAAAGCATAAAAACGGAGGAGCCCGTGATGCACGGGGGGTGTATAGGCAGAAGGGGAGGGGCTTTACACTTTTAAGTGTAATACTTTGTGTGGCCTCCGGAGGCAGAAGCTATACACCCAATTGTCTGGGTCTCCCAATGGAGCGACAAAGAAAAGCATACATGTAATATAAAGTGTTCTCTGCAGAGTGAACAGGAGCATGTTTATCTTGGCTAGCTAAACTATAAAACCTAACAAGTTTCAACATCTCTTATTTAAAAAAAAAAACAAAAAATAAAAAAGAAGAAACGACCTGAACACTACACTGTATGCTTCGTACTACATTAGTGATAATGGCAGAGGCTGCCTGTTGGAACATAAGGCTGGCGGCTCCAGCGTACCTGGAAATGTTCTGGTTCGCAGAGAGCCAATCAATGTAACAGTCAGATAGCCAGCTGTGAGTGTGCAAGAAGATTATATTGTATATCACCAGGGCAATGCTCAGCAGGATCAGCTTGACTTCAAAGTTCATGAGCAGGAATGCAGAGCAAGCCAGCAGCCCCAGAATACAGCAGTACATGTAATACTAGAGAGGAGGAGAAGGCCATTATTGATGGATTTAACATGTCATTGATTACATCCTCATCAATATTCATCAACTGTATTAAAGTCTGTAGTTCTAGTAACCAAAAAGTAAAACCCATTTCTGCTATTTGGCTAACAGGAGAGCTTTTATGTACTTGTATTTTTTGTATTGATAAAAGGTTTCTCGCTTGCCCACACGGAGGCTGCTGTGTAAGTGGCGGGCTGTCAGTCACTATAGATATAAGGGCACTAGAGTTGAGCGGATTGCCAATAATCCGGGTCCGGCGGAGCAGTGGCGGGTTGACAAGGAAGTTCGATGAGAGAGAGAGAGTGAAAGAGAGAGAGAGAGAGAGAGAGAGAGAGAGAGAGAAAGAGAGAGAGAGAGAAAGCGAGAGAGAAAGAGAGAGAGAGAAAGAGAGAGAACGAGAGAGAGAAAGAGAAAGAGAAAGAAAGAGAGAGAGAGAGAAAGAAAGAGAAAGAGAAGAGAGAGAAAGAAAGAGAGAAAGAGAGAGAAAGAGAAAGAGAGAGAAAGAGAGAAAAAGAGAGAGAGAGAAAGAGAAAGAGAGAGAGAAAAAGAGAAAGAGAAGAGAGAGAAAGAGAAGAGAGAGAAAGAAAGAGAAAGAGAGAGAGAAAAAGAGAAAAAGAGAGAGAGAAAGAGAGAAAAAGAGAAAGAGAGAGAGAAAGAAAGAAAAAGAGAGAGAAAGAGAAAGAGAGAGAAAGAGAGAAAGAAAGCGAGAAAGCGAGAGAGAGAGAGAGCGAGAGAAAGAGAGAAAGAGAGAAAGAGAGAAAAAGAGAGAAAGAGAGAAAGAGAGAAAGAGAAGGAGAGAATACGAATACCCGAATACGGATCGTGCAACCAGAATCCCGCGTCCGGGTCGGACCTACCGCTGAAACCGCGCGGATCCGGATTTTTCAAGTCCGGGTCCGCTCAACACTAAAGGGCACCTCTCCTCATGAGCACAGGCGATGGATAAAAATCATGGCTCCTATTAGTCAAACAGCACAATATTTTGTGGACCATTTTGGCTACTAAGTTGAAGGACCAGTGGCTGTAAGTTTACCAGCAGAGAATACAAAAAGCTACTTTGTATTTCAGAGATAAATGTTGACCTAGGATATGCAAACAATAAAATAAACTCTTCTCCCCACCAATATAATGGCGCATACATTAAGCCATACAAGAAAACATTTACAATGATTATACAATAAATGAAAGCTAATGACTATGTTTGTGCATCTATGTATATATACACACACACTGTCTAATAAAGTTATATCATACATATTTTTACCAAAACTGAAGAAGATCTACTGACCGGCAGACTATACAGCATTTGGGTCTCAGTGGCAGAAGTTAGTGATGTATTCATAGAGACATCTGGACACAATTTTTCTGGTAAAAAGAACTGAATGAAAAATCTCCATCAGTGATCATCTTTATGAAACAAAAGAAATGATAATTCTCAATAAAGCCTGTAGACCAAGAGCCACTCATTTCACACATCAGACAGGAGGAACAGAACATGCGGTATGTCTGGTCACCAAGAATACAGGTAACCCTGCCATGTAGCATTTGTACGGAGCTGGATCACAAGTGATCGGCCCACTCTGGGGTCCAACCAATCACTGAAATATACACAGAAAGAAACGTGATCAATTACCAAGTTAAAAACTGCCATAAACAGCACAGTGAGAACGGTCAGGATTCCAAAGGGCACTCTCAACCAGGGCCGGCTGGAGAGAGCGGTGGAGAGAGAAGGAACCCAGTGGAGAAGCTGTGGTCCTTTAAGGATACATTTCTGTTGGAGTAATGAACAGAAAAGATCTTTATTAAACACATAATGATGCACTAATATTCTATGGCACTTCTGTGCACACACAAGGGCTCGTCATGTTAGCCTTTGTAATTGCCTATTCTAGATTTGGGCTGAGGAGCTTGAATGGTCTATGCATAAGCTGCATTTATTATCATATTATCATAAACATGAACAACAAAATCACTGCGATGGGGCTAATATTCATATAAGAAAAGCATTAACCGGACCCAGGAGGAGCTAGAGATCACCAACAGTGGATGGATTAGAAGACATGCAGACTAAGGATAATTTAGCTGCTTTACCTTCTATCTCCTCACTGATGGTTTAGATCAGGGGTCTCAAACACGCAGCCCATGGACCTTTGAGTCTGCTTCTTTCAGCCTGCAGGCACATAGACCCCCGGACGAATGCTGCCGATGCAGCACAGGGAAGCGCTCTGCACAAATATACTTATATCTAAAGCAGCGCCGACATATGATGTCAGCTGCTTGCCTCTGATTGGCCAGCCGTTCCCATAGGTATAAGTATATTTGTGCAGAGAGCTTCTCTGCATGGCGCCGGCAATACATTTATCTGAAGTAAAGTGCTGATGGCAGAGGCCCCCTGCACAGTCAGCGATCGTCAGGGGTCTACATGCCTGTAGGCCGCAAGCAGCAGCATCAGAGGTCTGCGGGCCGCATGTTTAAGTCTCCTGGTCTAAACTATCAGTGAGGAATTAGAACGTAAAGCAGCTAAATTATCCTTAGTCTGCAGGTCTTTTAATTCCCCATCCACTGTTGGGGATTGTTAGCTCATCCTTGGTCAGGTTAATGCTTCTCTTAGACGAAGACCAGCATGGTCACAAAAATGGGTAAGCTGACTCCCTGGAGCCTGCGCACATCAAAATTGAAGACTGTGCCCATGTAAGGATGGAAAAGTGCAGGGGGAGAGACAGCAGGCAGAATGCGCAAGATTTCCGGCTGCGCACCTGACATCACAGGGTTACTAGGGAAAAGGAGGAGAAATCCTGTATAATGAAGACTGGAGGCAGTCTTATATTCCGGGCAGCACACGTTCCATAGCCCAGAAGATATAAAAGAGGATTTTTCCAAAACGGCCCATCATCCAGGAGGCATACAGGTATGGCTAATTTCACTTTTATGCCACCTGTATGCCCATACTAAGTAAAACAAAAACACACACAAAAGGGATACAGATTCCTTTTAATGAATCAAGAGCCTTTTGACTTACTATGCCCTCTTCAAGGCCGGCATGAACATCGAGCTTCATGAATGGGGGCCTAAATATCCAGTCCTCAGAACTTGTTTTAACAGACCCAAACCATTTGGCCCACAGAAGGTCTGATTATTATTGCAATTCAACAAAAATTGCTTGCAATCACAATTCAATTGAATAATGTAGTATGATTTTATATGCACATCTAAACAAATAATGTAAAACAAACTTACAGAGAGATGTCCAGCAAAGCAGGCAAATAGGAAAAGTAGAAATAAGAAGAATGAAATGCCATATGAGATGCCGAGGGCTGTATTCCTAGAAAGAAAATACAGATTAAGGTATGACAGGAGCAGTAATGGTCACGGTCCAAAACGAATTGTCAGAGACTTCTATAGGACTAGTTTACACCAAGCAGTGTTATAAGCAGAAAGGTCTCGTTCTGATACATTTCACTCATTTTAATGAGAATGCCTTCTCAAGACAGCTAAGGCTGCTTTACACGCAGCGACATCGCTAGCGACGTCACTAGTGAAAGCACCCGCCCCCGTCGTTTGTGCGTCACGGGCAAATCGCCTACCCGTGGCGCACAATATCGCTAGTACCTGTCACACGGACTTACCTGCCTAGCGACGTCGCTGTGGCCGGCGTACAGCCTCTTTTCTAAGTGGGCGGTTCGTGCGGCGTCACGGCGACGTCACACAACAGGCGTCCAATAAAAGCGGAGGGGCAGAGTGCAGCTGAATGAAAGACACGCCCACCTCGTTGCCGGAGGACGCAGGTATGGTGCTGTTCTTCATTCCTGGGGTGTCACACGTGTAGCGATGTGTGCTGCCTCAGGAACGACGAACAACCTGCGTCCAAAAGCAGCAACGACATTTGGAAAATGGACGACGTATCAACGATCAACGATTTGGTGAGTATTTTACATCGTTAGCAGTCGCTCGTACGTGTCACATGCAACGACGTCACTAATGAGTCCGGATGTGCGTCACGAATTCCGTGACCCCAACTACATCTAGTTAGCGATGTCGTTGCGTGTAAAGCCCCCTTTAAGCTCACAAATCTTCATTAAAGCACACACATAAACCTTAAAGGGAACCTGTCATCAGAAATTTGGCTTTCAACCTAAACGTTTCCCCCTCTGCAGCTCGTGGGCTGCATTCTGGTAAGGTTTCTATACTTTTTGTGCCCCCTTTTAAACCAAAATAAATACTTTATAAAACTGTACCTTTCGGTTTGAAAATCTTCTAAATCGTCCATGGGGGCGGGCCGTGTGGCGTCCGTTGCTGTATCTTACGCCGTCCCCCATGCTCCAAATCATCCCTCATAACGCCGCCCACTGCGCCCGAGGTCCCGTGCACGCCGGGACACCTGGTGACGTGGTCGCACGCACGAGAGAATGGGCGGCGCTGTGATTGCATCGCAAGTGCGCACCCATACTCTCGTGGGCGCGCTCTCCCCTCTGTACGTCGCTCAGATCCTCAGCTTCTCCTGTAGTGGCCTGCTCCGCTCCTCCCATCTATTTCCTGCTGCAGGGTACGATGGGAAGGAGGTGACGTCGGGCCGGCACAGAACGCTGGAGGCAGTGGGGAAAGGGCGGGCACGAGAGTATGGGCGGGCACTTGCGATGCAATCACAGCGCCGCCCATACTCTCTTGCCTGCGACCACTTCACTAGGTGTCCTGGCGTGCACGGGACCTCGGGCGCAGTGGGCGGCGTTATGAGGGATGATTTGGAACATGGGGGATGGCGTAAGGGACAGCAACGGACGCCACACGGCCCGCCCCCATGGACGATTTACAAGATTTTCAAACCGAAAGGTACAAGTTTATAAAGTATTTATTTTGGTTTAAAAGGGGGCACAAAAAGTATAGAAACCTTACTAGAATGCAGCCCACGAGCTGCAGAGGGGGAAACATTTAGGTTGAAAGCCAAATTTCTGATGACAGGTTCACTTTAATAATTACAGTATAGGAAGTATAGCAGTAGTTACAAATGCCATGTGTACATGCATGAACTGCATCAATGTCATATCACTGAAAGGTCTGCATTCAAATAGGTCTTGACATTTTTCGATATTACACGTTGTTTGTACAGGTTATACTGTAACATCTTAGAATACTGCAATTATTTCATAATCACTTACTTAGGAGACACCAACATCTGGACTATAAAGTTACAAACGAAGATGAAGAAGCAACAGGCAGTGTAATATTTGAAGGATGGCAAGTCAGAAAGTCGGTACTGTAGGGAATAATATTACATGTCAGAAGCTTTCTTTATGCAAAAGTCCTTTTTTTGTCAGCAAGGAAAAAGTAAGCCACTAAATATTAGCTTAGACCAGCACACAAAACCTAAAACAGACAGGGTGCATCAGAGAAGCATATACTGCAGATAGTTGTCTGACGGCCACACACAGGACAATGAGGAGGAGGAAGAGAGGAGCGTGACTGACCCTAGGATACAGGATTGCTTAATAAGTTTTATCTTTAAGAAAACCAGATAGAATCAGAAAGAAAAGAAAAAGATTACAAAAAATGCTGGTATAATTTTTTTAAATTTTACTTTCTATGCATTTTTGTATCATTCCCGACACTTTCTCCAACCCTTCTAAGAGTCATACAGTTTTTATTTTTCCATCCTTTTTAGAAGGACTTTTTCGTGGGTCGAGTTGTAGTTTTGAATGACACCAATCATTTTACCATACAATGTACTGAGAATCAGGAAACTAAAGATTTGGTGTGGTGAAAAGGAGTAAAGGGGGTGTTACACGCAGCAATATCGCTAACGATATTGCTGGTGAAAGCACCCGCCCCCGTTGGTAGGAGCCGTCACACGAAAGTTACCTGCCTAGCGACGTCGTTCTGGCTGGCGAACCGCCTCCTTTCTAAGGGGGAGGTTCGTTCGGCGTCACAGCGACGTCACTAAGCGGCCGCCCAATAGAAGCGGAGGGGCGGAGATGAGCAGGCATAACACCTCCCACCTCTCACCTCCTTCCTTCCTCATTGTGAGCGGCCGCAGGTACGGTGTTGTTCCTCGTTTCTGCGGTGTCACACGTAGCGATGTGTGCTGCCGCAGGAACAACAAACAACCTCCGTCCTGCCACAGCATCGATTTTATGAAAATGAACAACGTGTCAACGATAAGGTGAGTATTTTTGATCAGTCGTTCAGGGCTGCTACACACGACGACGTCGCTAACGACGCCAGATGTGCGTCACGGAATCCGTGACCCCGGCGATATATAGTTAGATACGTTGTTGCATGTAACGGGGCCTTAAACCTCAAAAAACAAAATCATTGCCATTGTTTCACTTTGCGGTAAAACAAAAAAAAAAAAATACATCAAAAACAAAAGACTTATTAACTTGAAGGATTATTTTGATAACGATTTCAAACTTTTTCTTTAGATATTATATTTTTGTGGTTCACAAAATTCAGAACATAGTAAATAAACAGTTTATTGTTGCCATTTAAACGTAACTTTTTTTTTTTTTATTACTGTTATCACTTTGGGGTACATCTGACATTTTGATCACTTTTTATTGCGTTTTTTAGGAAAGTTTTATAACTGGAAAGAAGGGAATTTTGTTTACTTACCGTAAATTCCTTTTCTTCTAGCTCCTATTGGGAGACCCAGACAATTGGGTGTATAGCTTCTGCCTCCGGAGGCCACACAAAGTATTACACTTTAAAAAGTGTAACCCCTCCCCTCTGCCTATACACCCTCCCGTGCATCACGGGCCCATCAGTTTTGGTGCCAAAGCAGGAAGGAGGAAACTTATAAATTGGTCTAAGGTAAACTCAATCCGAAGGATGTTCGGAGAACTGAAACCATGAACCAAATAACAATTCAACATGAACAACATGTGTACACAAAAGAACAACAGCCCGAAGGGAACAGGGGCGGGTGCTGGGTCTCCCAATAGGAGCTAGAAGAAAAGGAATTTACGGTAAGTAAACAAAATTCCCTTCTTCTTTGTCGCTCCATTGGGAGACCCAGACAATTGGGACGTCCAAAAGCAGTCCCTGGGTGGGTAAAAGAATACCTCGATAAAAAGGGCCGTAAAACGGCCCCCTCTTACAGGTGGGCAACCGCCGCCTGAAGGACTCGCCTACCTAGGCTGGCATCTGCCGAAGCATGGGCATGCACCTGATAGTGTTTAGTGAAAGTGTGCAGACTCGACCAGGTAGCCGCCTGGCACACCTGCTGAGCCGTAGCCTGGTGCCGCAATGCCCAGGACGCACCTACGGCTCTGGTAGAATGGGCTTTCAGCCCTGAAGGAATCGGAAGCCCAGACGAACGGTAGGCTTCAAGAATCGGTTCCTTGATCCACCGGGCCAAGGTTGACTTGGAAGCCTGCGACCCCTTACGCTGGCCAGCGACAAGGACAAAGAGCGCATCAGAACGGCGCAGGGGCGCCGTGCGAGAAATGTAGATCCTGAGTGCTCTCACGAGATCTAACAAGTGCAAATCCTTTTCACATTGGTGAACTGGATGAGGGCAGAACGAAGGTAAGGAGATATCCTGATTGAGATGAAAAGGGGATAGCACCTTAGGGAGAAATTCCGGAACCGGACGCAGAACCACCTTATCCTGGTGAAACACCAGGAAGGGGGCTTTGCATGACAGCGCTGCTAGCTCAGACACTCTCCGAAGGGATGTGACTGCCACTAGGAAGAACACCTTCTGTGAAAGGCGTGATAGGGAGACATCCCGCATCGGCTCGAAAGGTGGTTTCTGAAGAGCCGTTAACACCCTGTTAAGATCCCAGGGTTCTAGCGGACGCTTGTAAGGTGGGACTATGTGGCAAACCCCCTGCAGGAACGTGCGGACCTGCGGAAGCCTGGCTAGACGCTTTTGAAAAAACACTGAAAGCGCCGATACTTGTCCCTTGAGAGAGCCGAGAGACAAACCCTTGTCCATTCCGGATTGAAGGAAAGACAGAAAAGTGGGCAAGGCAAACGGCCAGGGAGTAAAACCCTGATCAGAGCACCAGGATAAGAAGATCCTCCACGTCCTGTGGTAGATCTTGGTGGACGTTGGTTTCCTGGCCTGTCTCATAGTGGCAATGACCTCGAGATAACCCTGAGGACGCTAGGAGCCAGGACTCAATGGCCACACAGTCAGGTTGAGGGCCGCAGAATTCAGATGGAAAAATGGCCCTTGAGACAGCAAGTCTGGTCGATCTGGTAGTGCCCACGGTTGACCCACCGTGAGATGCCACAGATTCGGGTACAACGACCTCCTCGGCCAGTCTGGGGCGATGAGGATGGCGCGGCGGCAATCGGACCTGATCTTGCGTAACACTCTGGGCAGCAGTGCCAGAGGAGGAAATACATAAGGCAGTCGAAACTGCGACCAATCCTGAACTAACGCGTCTGCCGCCAGAGCTCTGTGATCTTGAGACCGTGCCATGAATGCCGGGACTTTGTTGTTGTGCCGAGACGCCATTAGGTCGACGTTCGGCGTTCCCCAGCGGCAACAGATCTGTTGAAACACGTCCGGGTGAAGAGACCATTCCCCTGCGTCCATGCCCTGGCGACTGAGAAAGTCTGCTTCCCAGTTTTCTACGCCCGGGATGTGAACTGCGGAAATGGTGGAGGCTGTGGCTTCCACCCATAGCAGAATCCGCCGAACTTCTTGGAAGGCTTGACGACTGCGTGTGCCGCCTTGGTGGTTGATGTACGCAACCGCCGTGGCGTTGTCCGACTGAATTCGGATCTGCCTGCCCTCCAGCCACAGCTGGAACGCCTTTAGGGCTAGATACACTGCCCTTATCTCCAGAACATTGATCTGAAGGGAGGACTCTGTCGGAGTCCAGGTTCCCTGAGCCCTGTGGTGGAGGAAGACCGCTCCCCACCCTGACAGACTTGTGTCCGTCGTGACCACAGCCCAGGATAGGGGCAGGAAGGATTTTCCCTTCGACAAAGAAGTGGGAAGAAGCCACCACTGAAGAGAGGTTTTGGCTGCCCGAGAAAGGGAGACGTTCCTGTCGAGGGACGTCGACCTCCTGTCCCATTTGCGGAGAATGTCCCATTGAAGAGGACGCAGATGAAACTGCGCAAAGGGAACTGCCTCCATTGCTGCCGCCATCTTCCCTAGGAAGTGCATGAGGCGCCTCAAGGGGTGTGACTGGGCTCGAAGGAGAGATTGCACCCCTGTCTGTAGTGAACGCTGTTTGTCCAGCGGTAGCTTCACTATCGCTGAGAGAGTATGAAACTCCATCCCGAGGTAAGTTAGCGATTGGGTCGGTGTCAATTTTGACTTTGGGAAATTGATGATCCACCCGAACCTCTGGAGAGTCTCCAGAGCAGTGTTCAGGCTGTGTTGGCATGCCACCCGGGAGGGTGCCTTGACTAGAAGATCGTCTAGGTAAGGGATCACCGAGTGTCCCTGAGAGTGAAGGACCGCCACCACTGTTGCCATGACCTTGGTGAAGACCCGTGGGGCTGTCGCCAGGTCGAAAAGCAGTGCCACGAACTGAAGGTGTTCGTCTCCGATGGCGAAACGCAGGAAGCGTTGATGCTCTGGTGCAATCGGCACGTGGAGATAAGCATCCCTGATGTCGATTGATGCTAGGAAGTCTCCTTGGGACATCGAGGCGATGACGGAGCGGAGAGATTCCATCCGGAACCGTCTGGTTTTCACGTGTCTGTTGAGCAGTTTGAGGTCCAGAACGGGACGGAATGATCCGTCCTTTTTTGGCACCACGAACAAGTTGGAGTAAAAACCGTGACCACATTCTTGAAGGGGAACGGGGATCACTACTCCTTCTGCCTTCAGAGTGTCCACCACCTGAAAAAGTGCCTCGGCTCGCTCGGGTGGTGGTGATGTTCTGAAGAAACGAGTTGGAGGACGAGAGCTGAGCTCTATCCTGTAACCGTGAGACAGAATGTCTCTCACCCACGTGGAGAAATGGGACCTGGCTGAGGGCCGAAAGGACCGAAACCTCGGTTGTATCTTTCGTTGCTGAGGTCTGTTTGGTTTGGACTGGGGTAAGGACGTGTCCTTTCCCTTGGATTGTTTAATGATTTCATCTAATTGCTCGCCAAACAAACGGTCGCCAGAAAATGGCAAACCTGTTAAGAACTTCTTGGAAGCAGAATCTGCCTTCCATTTGCGTAGCCACATGGCCCTGCGAACTGCCACCGAATTGGCGGATGCCACCGCCGTACGGCTCGCAGAGTCCAGGACGGCGTTCATGGCGTAGGACGAAAAAGCCGACGCCTGAGAAGTCAAAGACACAACCTGCGGAGTAGAGGCACGTGTGACTGCATTAATCTCAGACAGACAAGCTGAGATAGCTTGGAGTGCCCATACGGCTGCAAATGCCGGAGCAAAAGACGCGCCTATGGCTTCATAGATGGATTTCATCAGGAGCTCTATTTGCCTGTCAGTGGCATCCTTGAGCGATGAACCATCTGCCACTGCTACTATGGATCTAGCCGCCAGTCTAGAGACTGGAGAATCCACCTTGGGACACTGAGCCCAACCCTTAACTACGTCAGGGGGGAAGGGGTAACGTGTGTCATTAAGGCGCTTAGTAAAGCGCTTGTCCGGAAATGCTCTGTGTTTCTGGACAGCATCTCTGAAGTTAGAGTGATCAAAAAACGCACTCCGTGTACGTTTGGGAAACCTAAACTGGTGTTTCTCCTGCTGTGAAGCCGACTCCTCTATCGGTGGAGTTGGAGGAGAAAGTTCTAGCACTTGGTTGATGGACGCTATAAGGTCATTTACTATTGCGTCTCCTTCAGGTGTCTCAAGATTGAGAGCAACGTCAGGATCAGAGCCCTGATCTGCGACCTCCGCTTCATCCTCCAGAGAGTCTTCATGCTGAGACCCTGAGCAGTGTGATGAAGTCGAGGGAAGGTCCCAGCGAGCCCGTTTCGGTTTGGGGAGGCCGAAAGTCATGAGGAGGCCGCCTTGGGGGCGGTTCCTCCGGCGGTCTTTTTAGGACGTGACTTAGACCGCCATGAATCAGAGTTCCTCTGGCCCTTCTGTGGCCTGTCGGACCAGTGCCTGAGGCTCCGGCTGAGTGAGTGCCACAGGGGCCGAGCATTGCACACAATGAGGGTAGGTGGAACCTGCAGGTAACATAGCCGCACAAGAGGTACAGGTTGCAAAATAAGCCTGTGCCTTGGCACCCTTGCTTTTTGCGGACGACATGCTGTTGTCTCCTCTTAGAGCAATCAGTGAGGGTATATAGCCAAAAGCAAATAATGCGGCCGAACAGAGCAAATGTATACAATATATAGATATATATATACACTTCGGCACCCAGGGGGGCCAGCACCTAGTAACCGGTGCGGCTTACCGACCGCCCAAAGCGGTTGTGTGTCCACCAGATTCCCTGCCTGGGCCTCCCAGAGCTGTGGAGCTCGTTCTGAAGTTCTCCACCGGCAGAAGTGATTATAACAATGGCTGCCGGCGTTCTCAGAGGAGGAGGGAGCCGTGGGCGTGACTCATAAAGTGCGGGAATCTGGTGCCCCACGGTGCTTAGTGAGGGGGGAGGAGGATATCTAAGTATGCTCCAGCCCTCACCGCTGACGTCCAGTCTAGCGTCCCGCCCTTACCCCTGACTGGCAGGCCCGGGGGCGGGAGTATATGGTACTAGGCCGCAGAAGCCGGGGACTAAATTTAGTAGCGCGGCCGGCCGACAGGCTCGGTCGGCGCGGTAGTCCCGGCGACACAAAACACACAGCAGCCGCTGCAGCGTCTGTACACAGGCGCTCTATGCGCCGTCTCCAAGGGGACACAGAGTACCTCTGAGAAGCAGGGCCTGTCCCTGATGATACCCGGTCTCCTGTCCGTCAGATTCCCCCAGGGGCTGCGGAGGGAGCCCGGTCCCATTGCATGGTGACCGGTTAGGATCCCACTTCACCCAGAGCCTCTAAGGGATGGGGAAGGAAAACGGCATGTGGCTCCAGCCTTTGTACCCACAATGGGTACCTCAACCTTAACAGCACCGCCGACAAAAGTGGGGTGAGAAGGGAGCATGCCGGGAGCCCTGTTAGGGGCCCTCTTTTCTTCCATCCGATAAAGTCAGCAGCTGCTGCTGACTAAAATGTGGAGCTTGCGTGAATGTGTGCCTCCTTCAACACAAAGCATGAAACTGATGGGCCCGTGATGCACGGGAGGGAGTATAGGCAGAGGGGAGGGGTTACACTTTTTAAAGTGTAATACTTTGTGTGGCCTCCGGAGGCAGAAGCTATACACCCAATTGTCTGGGTCTCCCAATGGAGCGACAAAGAAATAGCAATTCTGACATTTCAATTTTTTTGCTTTACGACTTTTACCATAAAGGTGAAATAATTTTGTATATTTTTTTTTTTACAATCTTTTTCTTCCCCTAAAGAAACTGAGGCTAGAATAGCTTGCTCACTTGTACCACACACTAGCAATACTTCAATTTTTTTAACAAGATTATTTTTCAACAAATTCTAGAAACAGTACTCAAAGGAGCACAATGATATTGGTGATGGGGGCCTTCAGTTTGCCCCCGGCCGACATAGCAATCCATCTGCACCTACGATCACATTGAGAAGTGGATGCAATGGGCACTAGTATTGACATGACATTGGGATCATGTCAATTAAATGATGCTTTCAAAGTGACAGCAGCATGTCAGTGGTTAAACCACAGCCTCGGTTGCTGCGGTCACGGAAATTCACCATCATGATTTTTTGGGTTGGGTGCAGCATTCTGAATCCTCCTAGTTATGCAGGGAGTGAAGTAGCAGCTGATCTGAATGAACATGGAATAGTTGTTGCAAAAATTGGCCTCTGATGTTTCCTACATTTCTGCAAAACCATTCACATTTTTCCAAAAGCAGGGGAAAAAAAAAAAGAAAAGCTCACAGTAATTTCAAAAACATTTTTTTTCTAGCTTTATATGTTAAATGAATTTAGTTGGGAGGATTGCTGGCACCTCAATCCTTTGAAACCGCTGCACAAAAGTAACATCCACTAAGTAATCAAAATCACAAAAACTAGTGCCAATCATACAGGGTTTGGGGAATTTTAGGATACTTCAGACCGTTTTGATTTCAGAATGGAGATATTTCACAATTACTACGAGTATCAATAACATTTCGTGGCTTCTGAGGACTTGTCACGTGCCATAAATAGGCAAGGTTTTTTTTTTTTTGTTTTTTTTTTACCTGGTGTAAATGCCGCTGGACTCAAGAAGCTGGTGTTTTTCTTTTGTTCTTCTGCCTCCCCATTCCTGAGAAATTGCTACTTCTTCCCTGTATGGAAATCTAGCTTTGTTATCCAAGAGGGTGTGGTGCGCAACTCTTCTTTGTGGTCATCTTGGGTAACGACTAGATGTACACTCAAAGAGGTAGTGGCCATATCTCAGGAATAGAAAAGAGATTCAGAACAGTGGCATTTAGATCAGGTAAAACATTCCATATTCCTGACAAGACTTTAGCCTGGGTTTACGTATTGGGGAGCCCGTGAGAGGTCTGTACCACACAATAAAAGCACAGTCAAAAACAGCAGGAGACATTCACTAAACTACAGAAAACTGTACATGTAAATAGTTTTCACAAAGTTGTTAATTCTGAGAAAGTGCATTAGAGATTTTGTCACGAAACACTTAATGCTGCAATATTAGAAACCTAAACATTTTAGATTAGATTAAAAAATGTCATCAAATAACTCAAGTGAACTCATCCCTAAACTACACTTCTCTCTATGTACAATAATGAGACCTCATTGCATCTGGAAATGATCTATTTGATAATGTGGTGGGAAATGTAAATTTATCAGTGCTATTTTACCACAGCTTGGATCTGCATGACATGTGGCCTGCTTGACATAGCTTAGATTCTGGCCTGATGAATACTAATACAATATGTTAGAACAAATAGCAAAGTTGATCATCATACCTCTTTTTCTATGGCTTTCTGGTTGAAATACAAAGTAACTCGGTTAAAATCATCAGATTTTTTCCATTGCCTAAGAGATCAAACCATATTAATGATTAGAATCAGATATTACTCTAAGGAGGCAGAGAAGATAATTTCTGAACATTATGTACCTCAAGGACTTCAGTTCTTCCAAAATACTTGAAATACTATTATCATTCGAGGACTCCGTTGCCTCTTTTTGGGAACGAAACCTTTATTTAAAAAAAAAAAAAAACTTGATGAAAGAAGGGAGAATCACAGAAGTATTCATGTATACAGTCATTCAAAGTGAAACTATGTCCAAACATTAGTGCGAACATCCAAAACACCAACAGTTATGTACTGTGAAAACAGATCTATAGCTACCCATCTCAGTACAAGCTAAGTTGCATGGGGCTCTTAGGCTATGTGCGCATGTTGCGTACTGTCCCTGCAGAAATTTCTGCAGCGATTTGAACAGCATACGTGCGCTTCAAATCGCTGCAGAAACAGTCCGTAATGAAAAAAAAAGCCGATTTCATGCGTCCTGACTGCAGCTCCTCCCATAGACAGAGCGGGGGGATGCATGCAGAGCGCAGGAAAGAAGTGACATGTCACTTCTTAGAACGCGCGCTTTGGGCAGCAGCCGAAGTGCTGGACTCTAAGACGCCACGTGCAAACGGCTCCTGCATAATCTTCATAGATTATGCAGGGGACGCAGGACGCATGCAGTTACGCTGCCGTCCAGATCGCAGCGTAACTGCATGTAAATACGCAACGTGTGCACATAGCCTAAAGGTGCTCTAAGGTGCAGCTGTTGGGAAAACAAGGATTTGATCTGCAATGTTAACATATCCGATAAATTGTTTTGCTGGGAGATAAGTCATTGTGATAGTAAACAAGGTATAAAACACTACGTATATAATTATTTTTCCTTAGGCTACGTAGGAACTATTCACACTTACAGAGAGCATATCCATAGAATATCATAAAACATCCTGGGTTGTCTAGATCTGTACATGCTAATGTCCCATGAACTATGTAGGAAAGACCAAGAGACAACTCCATGTGCGTATCAATGAGCACATAGGTGATATTAGACATGGCAGGGAATCCTCTTGCACACCATGTCATACAGCAACATAATGGTGACAATGTAATTTAAGGTCATGGAAGTGGGCCCTGTCTCAGTAAGATTGGGTGATTGGGACAGAAAGATCCTACAGCGTGAAGGAAGGTAAATCTTCTGGCTCGAGTCTATGACCCCAGAGGGGCCAATGAACAACTTGTCATTTCCATGTGATTACCCTTAATTGTATTTATGGCCTTAGTTCTTTATGGAACATGCGCCTAAGTGTAGAGGGCCTGAGCAAAACATTGGTGGGATGAGATGACTTATAGCAAGCTTAAATGAGTTGTTCCACACACAAAGGTACATTTTATTCAATAGATAATGGAATATTAACAAGTTCCACAACTGGCCGTGTTAAAAAAAAAAAAAAAAAAAAAAAAGAAGTATAAAAAAGTTCTTCTACAGAGAAACTTCTAAAGGCACCCATGATGTATCCTGTAACTTGCTATGCCTGACCCCACAGAGACAGTGGATGGTCGTACATACACGGCTTCAAGGAATCATAAGTGGATATACAGATGCCACAGGCAGGGACACTAAGGCTATGTGTCCACGGTAGAATTTACCTGCAGATTTTTCTGCATGAAAATCCGCGACTGATTTGCCGCGGATTTTTTTTTTTTTTTCCCCATTCTATACCCAAATCCGCACCAAAATCCGCAACAAATAATTGACATGCTGCAGATTTTTCCGCATCAAAATCCGCGCCAAATCCGCAGCGGAAAAATCCGCAGCATGGACACAGCATTTCCAAAATGCCATTGAAATGGCTTGGAAGTGCCGCTGCTGCAGATTTTCGGGAAATCCGCGGTAAATCCGCGGCAAAATCCGCGGTAAATCCGCAGCGTGGGCACATAGCCTAACAGGTGCTTCTTTCACACATTTCCTTGTCTGTTGTCAATGGAGTGAGTGTATCTGTTGTTTCACTGCCTCTATGAGCTCATCTAAATAAGTCAGTGAAGAGCTCAGTGACCGGCAGCATACCTAATCTGATCACACAGCTTATCATTAGAGTAAAAACTGAGACGTCACTGAGTACAGCTTAAGAGTGAACCACGTTACTCCTCTCCCTGCTTGTTCTTGAGGACCATCTATAGATGCTACTGTACGTCATCGGACTTTTGACCGGCACCTTCAATCCAGAAGAGATGTATTCAGATACAGTGACAAGCAAAAGGATAACAATGTTTTGAACTTTTGACTTTCAGGCTCCATTATCTCACCACCCACTACAACTATGAGAGTGAGACTACCTTCATATTATAGACAATCATCCTGGCTCTCTCATACATATGTTTGACTTTTAACTATTTAGCATATGATTAGTTATGCGGATTCTTGTCATGTCACTGCATTGTTACCGTTTTGCTTGTGGTGTTTGGAAAAAAGAATTTCTCCTTGTATTCTACAAATTAAACTTGTTCTCACATTCCCTAATAGCTCAGTGTTTTATTCGGTTGAGTCTTAAAGTAAAAGGTTACTAGTTTGAATTGAACATTGTTACCCTTTTGCTTGTCAATGTATATCAATTGTAGTGTGTCTACATGGGGAGGCCCAGCTGGTTACACAGGATACAGCATGGGTACCATTATAAGTTTATTTCAGCACAGCAATTTTTTTTTAAAACATTCCAAGATCTAGTGATTAAAATGTACTTTTGTTCATGGGACAAACCACTTTAAGAAACATTTTTCTTGACAGCATGCAGTCACGTGTAAACAGGACATACACTGCAGATACGTTAATGTTCTATGTGCACAAAATGATCATATTAACATTTGTTGGCTAGCCTAAACCGGCGATTAAAAGTCTGCCAACAGATTTTTATGAAACCTTAATCTCAAACATATTATGTGGCCATGAGAATTTTCTAACATTTATAGACAGAAAACATTAACAAAGCTCTCTTAGATTTCAGGCAAACAGAAGATAAAACAAGATCTCCGAACAGTACTAAGAAAACGAATACACTGGAGACAAGAGGACAAAGATAGATAGTCTCTTCTCACAAGAAGCTGTGCGGACATCAGACACATGGAAGCCACAGGACAGAAGAGCCAAGCGGGTAAACATGTAGCATGTTCTATAAAAAAGGGAATCTGACATCACAAGGACATGGAGGAAGCATAAAGCAGCAAAGGAGAAGAAGATTCCTGCTCCTACTTGTCAGGATTTCCAATCTGAGGCATAGCAGACATTGGTAGATCCTAGAAAAGACAAAACAATTACGTATGAAAGATAAGAAATGACTGAAAAACATATCTACAAGTTAATCTATGCATAGCAATATAGGTCTTCTAACAACCAGCAGCTTCCTGGGGCTCGTTTATTTCCCCAGCCTCTCTTCACAAATAGTAGATTTATGGCCACTTACCATAATGCGGGAGGTGCTGAGGTTTTCTGGTATCAGGCTGTCTCTATGATTAAGATGAGCAAATGGTTTAGCAGCTCCCCAAGATTCCAGATAGCGTGTCATACGGACAGACGCTCTTGTCTTGGTGACCTCAGCAGACCTTGTAGGCAGTATGTCATCTTCCTCGCTGTCGTCACTAGCCTGTGGGAATAGACAGCTGTAGTTTTATACTTGGTTGTAAGAATATTTTGAAGGAACATGAAAATGTCTGAACGAATTAACTATTACATCTTCTCAGATGCACAGGAATAGTTTGGTAAATGGGTTGTAATAAGTCTACTTTATTCAGTAAAATATGGATCATGGACAAAAACCAGAGCATTCTAGTTCACACACGCTAAACTCATAGATCAGTACAAGTTACCTTCCAAAAATCTGTCTAGAACATAGCTTCATTCAATGTCAGCAACATTAAAGGGATACTCTGAGGAAATATTTTTATTTTTCTAATGGCCATGCGATCAATACCGCTGTTCTCCACCCTCACACTACCTGTAATTCAGTGTGACACAGGAGTTGTTCCTTCGTGTTCCCCCTTCCTTTTGGGACCTTAAATCACACATCAGGGCGAGTAGCCTGCTCCATGCTGTTAGTAACAGCCAGCCCAGTGTGAATGGTTTCCCTACAGTCCAAGAACAGAAGGTATTGCCATGCCCACCCCATGCCCTTCCGGGCTGCCAGGAAACCGATATTATCAGGGGGCTGGCTGTTACAAACAGCATGGAGCAGGCCACACTCACTGCTCTTGAACTGCAGGGAAGCAGTTATTATCAGGGAGCTGGTTATTACTAAGAGCATGGGGCAGGCCATGCCCCCTCCTCGCCCCCTGTTTTCGTAATGCAGGGAAGTAATATCAAGGAACTGGCTGTTACTATCAGCATGGAGCAGACCACACCTCCTCATCTGCAACGTAATGTCCCAGACGGAAGGGGAAACACCAAGGAGCAGCTCCAGGGTTACAATGAATTAAAAGTACTATGAAGATATGGACCAGCACTATGGATCTCACTTTTATAGTTTATGGGGGCATGGCCATTAGAAGAATTTTTTATCTCTCAGGAGTACCTATTTAATTGTCCTTGGCTATGATTTTAAACAAGTCAAACTTAGAAAACCCATCTTCATACCAACTTAGGCAACCCAGAGTTAAAAGTGACTGGTGAAAGTCTTCATTGGCGGGCTAGAATGGAGAGGGGCTATTAAGAGCGGCTCTCACTCTAAAAGGTTCTGTCCTTACATATACAGTATATTACTGAAATGGAGTCTGTCCCCTCAAAACCACAAGTCAGAACTAAGGGTCAGAGGCTAGCCCCTCTAAAAATCATACCTTTGGTGTAATAAATATTGCTTTTGATGTGCATAGAAAGCAGTAAGTAAAAGCTAATGAGGGTGTTTGGCACCCCCCTTTACATGGTCAACAAGCACTCAGTGCACCTTATTGTTTTATGAAGTATGATTTTTACGGGGGGTTACGTTCCCTATTTGACTATGTGCTTAGTTTAAATAATGATTTTGAAATGATAGACTCCCCTTAATGTGAGATTTGGTGGCAATGCTTATTATTCACCTTATTGTTACTGGACCCTTCTAGAAAGTATCATTTAGTTACCGGCCATGTATCACAATACTAAAATGGATAATGCACATTTGAATTTATAACTAATCATTTATAAAACATTTCAAAATATAGCTGTGGAAAAAAAACTCACTCTGGGGTCTATGACCAAATAGGTCCTTATGTTATTTTCTTTAAGATATGGGTCTCTCTGTCCATGTGTTACATCTTCAACTTCATAGTCCCCTCTAAGGTGCGATAGTGTAGCCTCTGTGATATGCACTCTCCTACACAATTAGGCACAAAGCAAGAAAATTAAAGTTGATGGTATATACCATGCATGAAATACAAAAATATATGCACTACAATGCCAAGCTTACCCTGGCACTCCCCCTGCTTCCATGTGGTTGGCCAATGTTACGTCGTGTGACCAGACATCATACTGCCATTTCTGAAGCCCAATCACACCACACAAGACATTTCCTGAATGGACCCCAACACGCATGTTAATATCCACCCCTGTGGCTTTACGCAATTTCCTGGAGAAACATGGAAAACAAGTGTTCAATTCAGATGATTAAGCGTAGTCCATAAAGCACAGCTGTCTGTAGGGCAGAAATAAAAGCTAACTTCATTCCACATTTAATAAAATTATGTTTTCAGGCAGTGACTGTCATATTATTGTGGGAACATTGCCCACCGCTCTGACAATTCAAACACAAAATCATTCTATTTAAAGTGGTTAGAGAAGTCCTGGATAAGACTGTGGCAACCAGGCAAAGCGCCTTTATGGCAGTGAACTTTTCTCACATGACGTCCTCAGTCCGTGTGGGTTTTTTTTCCTAAGCAAATGCACATTCCTCTTGTACCATTACATTTTGGCCCAGATTCATCCATTGGGAGTTTAAATTCACTTTCTTTTTTTTGTTTTGTCTTGTGGTATTAGTTGCAGTTTTTGGTGACAAATTCATCACAATGGTGCACACAATTCATGAATTTGGTACAACTAAAAGAAAAAGGTGTTTCAACTCACCTTGGATATTTTTTTTTTTTATTTTTTTGGTGCAAAAAGGCACATTAATTGCATCAAAAGTTTAACATACCATATTTTTCGCTTTATAAGATGCACCTGATTATAAGACGCACCCCCAAATTTGGTGAAGGAAAAGAGAATTATTTTTTTTTTTAATGTTAAATGGGGTCCATCTTATAATGCCTGTGTCCCTCTAACAAATCATATAGGGTATATGTCCCTCATAGCCCCCCCATCCTAAAATTAGCCACCTTAATCTGGATATGGCCCCCTTATATTGAATATAGCCCCCTTGTGATGGCACACATTCCCCTGTGCTGCCTATGGCCCCCTATGGATTGCATACATTCCCCTGTGCTGCTTATGGCCCCCTATGGATTGCATACATTCCCCTGTGCTGCCTATGGTCCCCTATGGATTACACACATTCCCCTGTGCTGCCTATGGCCCCCTATGGATTGCATACATTCCCCTGTGCTGCCTATGGTCCCCTATGGATTGCACACGTTCCCCTGTGTTAGATATCGCCCCCATAGTGCTGCCCATGGCCCCTATAGATCGCACAAGTCCCCCTGTGTTAGATATAGCCCCCATAGTGCTGCCCATGGCCCCTATATAGATCGCACAAGTCCCCCTGTGTTAGATATCCCCCCATGGTGCTGCCCATGGCCCCTATATAGATCGCACAAGTCCCCCTGTGTTAGATATCGCCCCCAGGCTGCTGCCCATAGTAAAATAAATCACTCTTTCCTTACCTCCTCCAGCGTTTATCTCCCTCCTGTCTCCCTCCGTGCTTCTGTTCCTCCACTTCCTGGTTCTCCGTTCGGTCATGTGATTGGCACAGCAGATTGAGATCTCTGCGTGCCTGATCACAGTGGAAGCAGGGACACGGGGAGAAACGCTGGAGGGGGTAAGTAAAGCTTTTTTATTTTAGAATGAGCAGCAGCATGGGGGCCAAATCTAACACAGGGGGGCATGTGCGATCACAGAGGGGTGCAGGGACAAATAATATGCACCGCTGCCCCAGCCCATCAATGCGTGCGATTTCAGCACCACTGGAGATGGACAGCGGCTGTGCATATTATATGAGCAGGAGCAGGGAGGAACAAAAGTGCGTCTTACAAAGCTGAAAATACGGTAGTCGAAAATATACCATGGGAAAACTGGAGTGAAGTTATGGCAAAGTTTGGGCCTTTATGATTCAGGCAAAACACATCTGGAATTGCTAGACTGTGCTCACAAAACACAAAAAACCCACAGATGAGCACATATGAAATAGAAAAAGGAATTGGGTGGAAAAAAAATGCACAATACATACTACACTGCACAGTATGAAGCCGGGTGTACGCATCCTGGCTTCAGAGAGGTCTAGTGAGTATGACCGGAAGTGCCCGGCATTCAGCTCAGCAGTCACAGCAACACAGGTATGCGTGTCACCGCTGGTGATGCTGCATTGAATAGCAAGGTAGCACACCCCTGAGGGCATACTAACATGCTAAGAGGGCGGAATAAGCGCAGGAACTAACACGCCCTTGCGACTACTCCCCTCGCTCATTAGCATACAATATAAGATCTTTAGAAATATTTTTTCTAAAAGTCTCTTCATCTATGCTAATGTATACAAGGACAGTTAGGCAGGGATTAGCAATATGCACCCAGAACTGCTCATGATTCTGGATACATATTGCACCTGACAGGTTCCCTTTAAAGTAAATCGGTAAAAATATAAAGGTGGAGGTAAATTCTTCTGTTTTGTAGAGACTATGAGCAAGTTGAATAATGTATGATGCACAACCATTATGATTGTCACCTTCTCAGCCGGTCTGCCTTTAAATTGGCCAAAATACATTGCATCTACAGTAAATTATAAATTACCCTGGAACCACAATTTACAGTATCAACAACTATAGTTAATGGCACACATGCACAAACATTTGTCACAAAAAATATCTTTAAAAATAACCTAGTAAAAACACATGTAGAACAGTACGGTCATAAAAGAAGATCGATCAGAAAAAATAATACCAAACTCATCAAAATCGGCACATACAGAATGTATGATTCTCAAAGGGGTTAGAGAGTCGTCCTTAGGCTATGTGCCCATGGGAGTTTGTACCTGTGGCTATATCCGCAGGTACGTCCGCAGGTTTCCCACAGCTGCTCCCCGGAAACTGCAGCTATTTTTAGCTGTGGTAGTTCAGCGAAATAGCTGCGGTAAACCTGCGGGCATTCGTGCAGCTTACCTGTGGAAGTCCCAGCCCTATCTCCATAGTGGAGGGCCAGGATTTCCGCAGGTAATTCCGCAGGAATAATTGACATGCAATTACGTGCGGCTGTGGGACATCCGCAGCATATTCCGCATCCGCACGCATCCGCAGCATGGACACAGCACTCCCCATTTACCATAGGATAACACGGGGAGTGTCTGTACATACTGAAACCAGCGGATTTATCTGGAAAATCCAGATAATCCGCGGATTTTCCGCAGATAAATCCGCAGGTTTAATCTCCCGTAGGCACATAGCCTTAGCAATACATGGGCCACTAGAAAGGCTATAACCAACCACTATCAATAGATTTATGAGAACTCAAGCACCCACCACACGCCATATCAGTGGACGACTAAAACACACACACACACACACACACACACACACACACTACTCAGTATCCCATGGGTTGCCTTGATAGATGGTGGTGACAAAGGCCTAAAGCCTTGTCAAATCTCTGTCAGTTTACTATTAACAGCCTATGGCACTGATTCATCATCATCAGTGTTTTTCATGCCAGCCTTGAAGACGGAAGGTGCTGGAGTCAGACGCTCATGATTTATTATGAGGTACACGCCTCTTAATAAATCCGGAGCATCTGAAAAGAGATGTGCACCCTCTCACAAATCTTACTCTTGTCAGTGATTGGAGTAAGAATTGTGGCATAAGGTAGACTGCTTCTTGCTTCTTATTATGAATTTGACCTCCTGCTCCAGATTCAGTTACTTTGTTTAAGCTGGGAGAAAATGTAGTGAAGATGCCCTAAGTGGCAAAATCTTAATGCAGCCTCGCTTTGTGTCACAATTTGGAGACTTGTCAATGCTTTTTATGTCAGAATTTTGAAGTAAAAAGCTTTGATTTATTGGAATGAAGTATTTTTTTTTTCAAATTACTGTTGGAAATAATCTTTTTCTCGGTTTGTGAATTTTACTTGAACAGGTGCACACTTGAATATGGAGTGTAGTGAGCGGTCAATACTACACACTTGAGCAAAATGATAACAAGGTTTTGAAAATTTGACTTTCAGGCTCCATATTTCACCATCCACTACAACTTTCATCATATTATAGACAAGCATCTTGGCTATCTCATACACAAGTTTGACTTGCAACTATTTAGAGTCTGATTAGTTATGCAGATTCTTGTCATGCCATTGTACTGTTACCGTTTGGCTCCTGGTGATGGAACAATCTTTTTTTTTTTCTTCCTGTATTCTACAAATTACAACCTGTTCTCACATTCCCTAATAGCTCAGTGTGTTATTAGCAGGGCTGTGGAGTCGGTAAGCCAAACCTTCGACTCCGACTCCTCAAATTCTCTTGCACCGACTCCGACTCCGGCTCCGACTCCGGCTCCTACATATATTGCTTATAGTTAGGTGAAAAATTTATTGTAGTACATGAATATGTGTATGTGAACATTAGACATTTAATAATTTTTATGATACAATAATCAAGATATTTGGATAGAACATAAAATATATTTATTGGATACAACTTTAGAACACAAAAAACTGTAATAAATTGTAAATATGTAATACACTATGTAATATACAGTAGATTACATATATATCTTGTGTGTGTATATACACTGTGTATATATATATAATATTACATATTTACAATTTATTAGTTTTTTGTGTTCTAAAGTTGTATCCAATAAATATTTTATGTTCTATCCAAATATCTTGATTATTGTATCATAAAAACAATTAAATGTCTGATGTTCACATTATACTACAATAAATTTTTCACTTAAATATAAGCATTATACTAAATGTTATTATTTAGTAAAATATTCAGCACATTCTGCATTGCACTCCTGTCCCCAATTTATTATATATTTTAGGAGTCGGAGTCGGTGCATTTTATACCGACTCCAACTCCGACTCCGACTCCACCAAAATGAGCTCCGACTCCGACTCCGACTCCACGACTCCGACTCCACAGCCCTGGTTATTAGGCTGATTCCCAAGTGAAAGTCACTGGTTCGAATGAAGGAGCAGCTATTGAGATTTCCCAAGAAAAGAGAAACAGCATCATCCAGCTCATCAATGGCAGTCTCTCACCCAAGAAAATTGCCAACCTGCATCATGTCAGTGCCATGACAGTTGGAAGAATACAAAGTGAAGTCTGTCCATTCATTCAAGAGGTAGACGTCCAAGCAAAATATCAGAGTCAACAATTTAACTCATCACAAGGTCTATCAGTTCCGACGTGACAAACACTGCAGTGGAGGTAGCTTGTATGCTTCGTAATAGAGAAGTCACAGACGTCCATGCAAGCACTGTGCGACGCATATTACACAAGTCTGGAATGGTGGCCCAAAAAAAGATGAAGCAGCCTTGACTTCAATATAATCATAAGAAGCCTTGGCTTGAGTTTGCAAAAAAAGTACGAAAAGTGGACAGTAGAAGATGGGAAACGGGTGATTTGGAGCGATGAGACGAAAGTCAATAGACTAGACTCTGATGGATGTCAATGGGTCTGGAATCAACAACGAAGAAGCTAATGGGTCAAGAAATTGAAGGAACTGTCACTATCGGTGGAGGAAGGCAGGTAATATGGGGCTGTTAGGCCCAGGCCACACGGGGATTTGTGCGAGTCCTCGCATGACACTCTGCTCACACTCGCAGCACAGCAGGAGCTGAGTGTCATGTGACTGTGGTCCGATCAGACCACAGTGGCAGAGGGTGGGGGCGGAGCTGCGGAGGGGAGGGCCAGTGCTGCAGAGAAGAGGGAGGGATTTATCTCCCTATCTCCTTCGTTGCCGGCTAATGCGAGAATCGCACTGACTCGCATTACACTGGTGTACCGCGAGTGCAGTGCGATGTTTCTCTCGCCCCATAGACTTGCATGGGTGTGAGTGGAACAGGATCACATTACAGTTGCAGCATGCTGTGACTGATTTCTTGGTCCGATTAGGGCTGAGAAAATAATCGCTCATGGGAGCTGCCCCATAAAGTAATATTGGTCCGAGTGGAATGCAATTTTTTATTGCATTCCACTCGCACAATTTTTGTCACCATGTGTCCTAGGCCTTTTGCAACCAAAGGCATTGGACACATGACAAGGATCAATGGTGGTCTTAATGCTGAACTATATGTGTAGTATTGTACAAGACAAGTTACTTTGTACACTTGAGTATTATGGGTATGAAAAAGGACGACAGTCTTTCAGCAGGACAACGACCTATAGAATACATTGAGATTGGTGAAGAAATGGTTCAATGACAATGAAGTAGAGGTGATGGATTGGCCCCCACAGTCCCAAGACCTCAACTCAATCGAACACGTGTTACCCTTTTGCTCATCAGTGTATGTTGCTTATACATCTCAGATAGCGGTTGTACGAGAGCTTTCTTCTAACTTGCACATACAGGTATGCTATGCATGTGTTCTCAATAGTGGGACTACACAGGTGCTGGAAACCAGCAGCTTATCTCCCATGGGACCAAATAGACAGGCATGTTACAATTCCAACATGCCTGAGCTTTCCTCCCCCTTTATGCCAGCTGGCACCTCCTGACATAAGAAGAGAAAACATAGCAGTCAGTGGCATACCATCAATAGCGGCAGACTGTGCGGTTGCTAAAGGGCCAGTGAGTCAGGGGGAAGCCCAGTGCCTATGTCAGCACCACCCCTCCCGACATCAGGCATTGCGGATGCCAATACAGTTGAATAATAATATATGGAGGACTATGGAAGTGCATTATAATATATCAAGGATTAGGGGGGGTACATTAGGATATATGGAGGGCTATGGGTGTATTATAATATATGGAGGACTATGCGGAGTGTCTGATAATACATGGAGGACTATGGGAAGTACATTCAAATATATGGAGGACTATGGGAGTGCATTATAATATATCGAGGATTAGGGGGGGTACATTAGGATATATGGAGGGCTATGGGTGTATTATAATATATGGAGGACTATGGGAAGTACATTCAAATATATGGAGGACTATGCGGTTGCAATATAACATATGGAGGACTATGTGGGTGCATAATATACGGAGGAATGTGGGGGGGGCATTATAATATAGGGAGGACTGTGGGGAATGCATTATATTATATGGAGGACTATATTTGACAAATTATACTAAATGGAAAGCTATGTTGGGGCCATGATAATATTTGGAGGGCTATGTGGAGTCCATTATAATATTTTAAGGGCTATGAGGAAGCTTTTAAACTTTATGGAGTGCTATTTGAGGGCTGAGTTGGGGGCCATTCTACAGTGTGAAGAGGTGTGGGGTCCATTATACTTTAAGCAGGCCGACTGTACTGCAAGGAGGGCTGTGTGGGGGTCACAGTTGGGATTATACTTTGTTGAGATCAGCATATTTTGCAAGGCTACAGTAAGGTCATCATACTGTGCGTGTGGAGGGTACTGTGGGGGAATTCACTGTGGGGGTATCATATAATGTTTGTGGGGCACTTTTGTTTTCATCATACTTTGTAGGTGCAATGAAAGGGGAATCTAGGGGCTTGAATAGCAGGAGAAATTCTTTGTAAAATCTGTAAATTTGTGGGATATGTTCTTATGTGACCCAGCCGAATATTAATCTACTTTTTTTTTTAGTTTTTAGGGGGGCCCCAATTAGAATTTCTGTTATGGTTGTCCCATGAGGTCTATGTATGCCCCTGATTGCAGTATATGGTTACTGGCACACAGTCTATGCTTAAAAATGTCTAATGTGATATATTATCTATTTTCTTGTGAATATATGTTATCCGGCACTTTGTTGCACTGAATTATTGGACTAGTTTTAGTAAATGAAAAAAAAAATTCCAATACTGTGAAGGAGGGGAGAAATGAAGGGAAATGCACAGAATTATTCAGTTCCACTTCCTTGGTAGTTGCCTTGGTAACACAACTGACCTGCACAAATTGGTGGATTTACACACAGTTACATAATGACAAAAGTATGAAGTGAAGTGGCCATGCATTACCTACTTTGGAAGAAGAAAGATATTTTTAAATTTGCTGCTTAAATGTAGTAACTACATTTATTTGTTGCTAAAAATACAGTTACATTGGATGAGGTGGATGTCTGTATTATGCAAGTAACTGGATAACAACTCTTCTGTGCTACTGGACCGCACCATGTCAAAGATTACAGGTATGTAGGTCTTTAACCCCTTAGGCTATGTGCCCACGCTGCGGAAAATGCGCGGAATTTGCCGCGGATTTTTCGCAGAAGTTCCGCGGATTTTTCAACAATCTGCAGCACAGCTACTCTCCAGCTAGTTCTATGGCATTTGGGAACTGCTGTGCCCACGCTGCGTTTTTTTCCGCAGCGGAAATAATGAGAATTATTCCTGCGGAAAAATCAGCAGCATGAGAATTATTCCTGCGGATTTCTCTGCAGGGTCCCATATACTTACCTGCCTTGATAGAAGACAACGGAGTCGCTTTCTCCGTCCGGTGCACAGGAGCGCGGTCGATCCAGGTACAGGAAGGAAGAGGTGGGCGGGGCCTGCACGAGCTCCGGTCATGTGACAGCTAGTTCAGGCCCGCCCACCGTCTCCAGCACAGTGCACCAGACGCTGATAGCGTGACCCGGCCACCGGAAAGCGAGGTGCTGCATGATGGAGGTAAGTAATATGAACACCCCGATCACTTAGCACTTGTTCTGCATTGAGGATGCAGTGCCGAAGCCGTGGTACTGTATCCTCAATGCAGAATACCCGCACCATATCCGCAGGACATTCCGCTGTACATCCGCAGCATGGAAACAGACAGAAGTTTTGCTGCACATAGCCGTGGGCACATAGCCTTAGTGATATATGTTGTACTTATTTGTATACGTATGTATATGTATGTATGTATGTATGTATGTATGTATGTATGTATGTATGTATGTATACTTATATATGTTGTACTTATATGTTGTACTTATTGTACTTACTTGTTACACTAAGGGTACCATCTCACTAAACGACGTAACAGCGATTCTGACCACGATATGACCTGGTCAGGATCGCTGGTGCGTCGCTACATGGTCGCTGGTGAGCTGTCAATCAGGCAGATCTCACCAGCGACCAGCCCCCAGCGACTCGTGGAAACGCTGTGCTTGGTAACCAAGGTAAACATCGGGTAACTAAGCAAAATGCTTTGCTTGGTTACCCGATATTTACCCTGGTTACCAGCGCACATCACTTAGCGCTGGATCCCTGCACTCGTAGCCAGGGTACACATCGGGTTACTAAGCAAAGCGCTTCGCTTAGTTACCCGATGTGTACTCTGGCTACGTGTGCAGGGAGCTAGCACTGGCAGCCTGAGAGCGGCGTACGCTAGTAACCAAGTTAAATATCGGGTAACCAAGCAAAGTGCTTCACTTGGTTACCTGATGTGTACCTTGGTTACCAGCGTCCGCAGCTTCCAGACGCCGGCTCCCTGCACATTCAGATCGTTGCTCTCTTGCTGTCAAACACAGCGATGTGTGCTTCAAAGCGGGAGAGCAACGAGCAAAAAATTAACAAGCACTGTGTGTAACTATCAGCGATTTCACAGCAGGGGCCAGGTCGCTGCTTAGTGTCACACACAGCGAGATCGCTGATGAGGTCACTGGTGAGTCACAAAACCTGTGACTCAGAAGCGATCTCGCTAGCGATCTAGCTATGTGAGAAGTACCCCTTAGTGTTCCGTGATGAACTGGTGCGATCAGCTGTAGCAGCCTGACTGATATACACATAGCTGAGCTCCTGCTGTAACTAAAATCAGCATTCTCTCCAAGCCTAGTAATTTAACCCCTCGTATGCTGCTATAGAAATAGTGGCACATGAGGAGTTTAACAAGCACAGGCCTAACAGAGAACTCCAAGTCTACTGCACACTTTAGCCAATCAGCTGCCGTTGAGGGACGGCCTAGTAGGCTGACAGGATAGTAAGATACACAGCACTACTGAGGTAGTTTTGAGTTACCTATGCAATCCCTTATGCTATGTGTGCACTAGAAAAGTGAATTTTCTCAAGACAATTTCTCGAGAAACTTCTGGGAGTTGAAGATTACCGCACCGGTGGTAAAAAACGCACCAAAACCGCGGGAAAAACGCATGCGGTTTTGCGGCGTTTTTGCCGCAGTTTTTCCGCAGGTTGGTCCCTGCGGTTTTGTATGCTATAACTGCAATAAATAATATAGATAATAGATAGATAATCGATAGATAGACAGATAATGGATATGAATGGATAGTGACTTTCATGTGGCACTCAAGGGTGCTAAGCCTTGTATTTAGCCAAAAAAGAAATAAATAATTAAAAAAAAAAAAAAAAAAAAAACGATGTGAGGTCCCCCCTATCTTTTGTAGCCAGCTAGGGTAAAGCAGACGGCTGCAGCCTGCAAACCACAACTGGCAGCTTTACCTTGGCTGGTAATCCAAAACAGAGGGCACCCCACGCTGTTATTTTAAATTAAATAAATAATTTAAAACAAAAAACGCGGGGTCCCCCCCAAATTGGATCACCAGCCAAGGTAAAGCAGACAGCTGTGGTCTGGTATTCTAAGACTAGGGAGGTCCACCGTTATTGGACACTCCCCAGCCTAAAAATAACAGGCCACAGCCGCCCCAGAAGTGGCGCATCCATTAGACATGCAAATCCTGGCGCTTTGCCCCAACTCATCCCGTTGCCCTGGTGCGGTGGCAAACGGGGTAATATATGGGGTTGATGCCAGATGTGTCCCACGACGATCCATACCATAGTCAATGTCCCAGTCAATGAAGAACAGAATGTTCACCATTGGCTGGGAGAGTACTGCAGTGACCTGAGCCAACATCAATGGGTCAGCCCAAGTGACTGCAGGGGATGACGAGCGCAGCTGTCAGGAGGTTAGATGAGATTATTACCTGCTGCTAAGATCTCCTGCTCTCCTGATGTCAGCACTGTCACTGACTTTTCTGCCCGCCTCGTTCTCAGCGAAGAATCGCGGGAGCCTGTGACGTCACCGTTAGTGACAGTCTTGTGTCGCCCGCGAGACGTGAAGTGAGAACGTGGCGGGCACAGAAGGCAGTGACAGCGCTGACGTCAGGAGAGCAGGAGATCGTCACAGCAGTTAATTATCTCATCTAACCTCCTGACAGCAGCGCTAGTCATCCCCGCGGCTGCCAGCACTGCAGTGTGAGAAGCTGCTGACACTGCAGTGCGGCCAGACACTGACACTGCTGTGCGGGCAGCCGCGGGGCTGGAGCGGGACACAGACTGCACAGGCACCCGATGGAGGTCACACGGAAGTGCTTCCGTGCGGCGTCCAGGGAGTGTGATGTGTGTGTTTACTCTGCTCCGCTTCATACTGACATCACTTCCCTGCAAAACGCAGGCAGTGATGAACATTGCCGCAGGTAAACCGTGGCTATACCGAGGGTAGACCGGACATCATTTGCTACCTGCTGTATACCCGCGGTATTTCGCGATTACATTACAGTGAATGGAGTGAAATACCGCAGGTACCTGCTGAAAAGAAGTGACATGCTCATTTTCTCAAGAAATTTTCTCAAGAAATTCTGCAGAAAGAATTTTCCTGAGAAAAAACGCAGTGTGCGCACAGCTATTTTTTCTTCCATAGGTTTTGCTGAGAAATTTCTGCCGAAAGGTTACAAACCTTTCTCAAGAAATTTCTGCAGCAAAACCGCGGGTAAAAACGCAGTGTGCACACAAGGCCTTAAAAAGGTTTTTAAGTGTGTATAAATATTTTTTTAAAATAGGGGGGGGGAAACCCAAAACACTCCCAAAATCCCACTTTTTCCAACATGTTTAAATCGTAAGAAAAAAAAAAAAAGTCCTTATACAGCTAAATAAATGAAAAACTGAAAGAGCTATACCTCTCAAAACATAGTAAAAAAAGACAAATTAGTATAATAGTGGCACAAACACATATGTATGTATCAAATAAACAATTAATCACACAAAACTAGCACTACTGAAGAAAGAAGGGAATTTTGTTTACTTACCGTAAATTCCTTTTCTTCTAGCTCCTATTGGGAGACCCAGACAATTGGGTGTATAGCTTCTGCCTCCGGAGGCCACACAAAGTATTACACTTTAAAAAGTGTAACCCCTCCCCTCTGTCTATACACCCTCCCGTGCATCACGGGCTCCTCAGTTTTGGTGCAAAAGCAGGAAGGAGGAAACTTATAAATTGGTCTAAGGTAAATTCAATCCGAAGGATGTTCGCAGAACTGAAAACCATGAACCAAAAGAAACGATTCAACATGAACAACATGTGTACACAAAAGAACAAACAGCCCGAAGGGAACAGGGGCGGGTGCTGGGTCTCCCAATAGGAGCTAGAAGAAAAGGAATTTACGGTAAGTAAACAAAATTCCCTTCTTCTTTGTCGCTCCATTGGGAGACCCAGACAATTGGGACGTCCAAAAGCAGTCCCTGGGTGGGTAAAAGAATACCTCAATAAAAAGAGCCGAAACGGCCCCCTCTTACAGGTGGGCAACCGCCGCCTGAAGGACTCGCCTACCTAGACTGGCGTCTGCCGAAGCATAGGTATGCACCTGATAGTGTTGCGTGAAAGTGTGCAGACTAGACCAGGTAGCTGCCTGACACACCTGCTGAGCCGTAGCCCGGTGCCGCAATGCCCAGGACGCACCCACGGCTCTGGTAGAATGGGCTTTCAGCCCCAAAGGAAGCGGAAGCCCAGAAGAACGGTAGGCTTCAAGAATCGGTTCCTTGATCCACCGAGCCAAGGTTGACTTGGAAGCCTGCGAACCCTTACGCTGGCCAGCGACAAGGACAAAGAGCGCATCAGAACGGCGCAGGGGCGCCGTGCGAGACACGTAGAACCGGAGTGCTCTCACCAGATCTAATGAGTGCAAATCCTTTTCACATTGGTGAACTGGATTAGGGTAAAATGAAGGTAAGGAGATATCCTGATTGAGATGAAAAGGGGATACCACCTTAGGGAGAAATTCTGGAACAGGACGCAGAACCACCTTATCCTGGTGAAAAACCAGGAAGGGGGCTTTGCATGACAGCGCTGCCAGCTCCGACACTCTACGGAGCGATGTAACTGCCACTAGAAATGCCACCTTCTGCGAAAGACGTGATAAAGAGACATCCCGCAGCGGCTCGAAAGGTGGTTTCTGAAGAGCCGTTAGCACCCTGTTAAGGTCCCAGGGTTCCAGCGGACGCTTGTAAGGTGGGACTATGTGGCAAACTCCCTGCAGAAACGTGCGGACCTGCGGAAGCCTGGCTAGACGCTTTTGAAAAAATACGGATAGCGCCGATACTTGTCCCTCGAGAGAGCCGAGAGACAAACCCTTGTCCATTCCGGATTGAAGGAATGAAAGAAAAGTGGGTAAGGCAAAAAGCCAGGGAGCAAAACCATTATCAGAGCACCAGGATAAGAAGATCCTCCAAGACCTGTGATAGATCTTGGCGGACGTTGGTTTCCTGGCCTGTCTCATGGTGGCAATGACATCTTGAGATAACCCTGAGGACGCTAGGAGCCAGGACTCAATGGCCACACAGTCAGGTTGAGGGCCACAGAATTCAGATGGAAAAACGGCCCTTGTGACAGCAAGTCTGGGCGGTCTGGGAGCGCCCACGGTTGACCCACCGTGAGATGCCACAGATCTGGGTACCACGACCGCCTCGGCCAATCTGGAGCGACGAGAATGGCGCGACGACAGTCGGACCTGATTTTGCGCAGCACTCTGGGCAGCATCGCCAGAGGAGGAAATACATAAGGCAGTCGAAACTGCGACCAATCCTGAACTAATGCGTCAGCCGCCAGAGCTCTGTGATCTTGAGACCGTGCCATGAATGCCGGGACTTTGTTGTTGTGCCGTAACGCCATGAGATCGACGTCCGGCGTTCCCCAGCGGCGACAGATCTCTCGAAACACGTCTGGGTGAAGAGACCATTCCCCCGCATCCATGCCCTGACGACTGAGAAAGTCTGCTTCCCAGTTTTCTACGCCCGGGATGTGAACTGCGGAGATGGTGGAGGCTGTGGCCTCCGCCCACAGCAGAATCCGCCGGACTTCCTGGAAGGCTTGACTGCTGCGCGTGCCGCCCTGGTGGTTGATGTACGCGACCGCCGTGGCATTGTCCTACTGTATGCGGATCTGCCTGCCCTCCAGCCACCGATGGAACGCCTTTAGGGCTAGATACACTGCCCTTATCTCCAGAACATTGATCTGAAGGGAGGACTCTGTCGGAGTCCAGGACTTTGGAAAGTTGATGATCCACCCGAACCGCTGGAGAGTCTCCAGAGCGACGGTCAGGCTGTGTTGACACGCCACCCGGGAGGCTGACTAGGAGATCATCTAAGTAAGGGATCACCGAGTGGCCCTGAGAGTGTAGGACCGCCACAACGGATGCCATGACCTTGGTGAAGACCCGTGGGGCTGTCGCCAGGCCGAAAGGCAGTGCCACGAACTGAAGGTGTTCGTCCCCGATGGCGAAACGCAGGAAGCGTTGATGCTCGGGTGCGATCGGCACATGGAGATAAGCATCCTTGATGTCGATTGATGCTAGGAAGTCTCCTTGTGACATCGAAGCGATGACCGAGCGGAGAGATTCCATCCGAAACCTTCTGGTGCTCACATGCCTGTTGAGCAGTTTGAGGTCCAGAACGGGACGGAATGATCCGTCCTTCTTTGGCACCACGAACAAGCTGGAGTAGAAACCGTGACCATGTTCCTGAGGGGGAACGGGAATCACCACTCCTTCTGACTTCAGGACGCCCACAGCCTGAAAAAGTGCGCCGGCCCGAGATGGGGGCGGAGATGTTCTGAAGAAACGAGTCGGAGGACGAGAGCTGAACTCTATCCTGTAACCGTGAGACAGAATGTCTCTCACCCATCGGTCTTGGACATGTGGCCACCAGGCGTCGCAAAAGCGGGAGAGCCTGCCACCGACCGAGGATGCGGTTTGGGGAGGCCGAAAGTCATGAGGAGGCCGCCTTGGAGGCAGTGCCTCCGGCGGTTTTTTGGGGACGTGACTTAGACCGCCACGCATAAGAGTTCCTCTGGCCCTTCTCTGGCCTGTTGGACGAGGAGGATTGGGACTTGGCTGAGGGCCGAAAGGACCGAAACCTCGATTGTATTTTCCGTTGCTGAGGTCTCTTCGGTTTGGACTGGGGTAAGGACGAGTCCTTTCCCTTGGATTCCTTAATAATTTCATCCAATCGCTCGCCAAACAATCGGTCGCCAGAAAACGGCAAACCGGTTAAGAACTTCTTGGAAGCAGAGTCTGCCTTCCTTTCGCGTAGCCACATGGCCCTGCGGACTGCCACCGAATTAGCGGATGCTACCGCTGTACGGCTAGCAGAGTCCAGGACGGCGTTCATGGCGTAGGACGAAAAAGCCGACGCCTGAGAAGTCAGAGACGCAACCTGCGGAGCAGAATTACGTGTGACCGCATTAATCTCAGCCAGACAAGCTGAGATAGCTTGTAGTGCCCACACGGCTGCAAAGGCCGGGGCAAAAGACGCGCCTGTGGCTTCATAGATGGATTTCACCAGGAGCTCTATCTGCCTGTCAGTGGCATCCTTGAGCGATGAGCCATCTGCAACTGATACTACAGATCTAGCCGCCAGTCTAGAGACTGGAGGATCCACCTTGGGACATTGAGCCAACCCTACAAAGCCGCACAAGAGGTACAGGTTGCAAAATAACCCTTTGCCTTAGCGCCCTTGCTCCTTGTGGACGACATGCTGTTGTCTCCTAGGAGAGTGATCACTGAGGGTATATAGCCAACAGCAAAACAACTCGGCCGAACAGAGAAAATATATTATATATATATTTATATACACACACACACACACACACACACTTCGGCACCCTAGGGGGACCAGCACCGGGTGACCGGTGTGGCTTACCGACCGCCCAAAGCGGTGTGTGTCCACCAGATTCCCTGCCTTGGGTCTCCCAGAGCTGCAGAGCTCGTTCCTGAAATCCTCCACCGGCAGAATGTGTTGTAAAAATGGCTGCCGGAGCTCTCAGGGGAGGAGGGAGCCGTGGGCGGCGACTAGTAAAGTGCGGGAATCTGGTGCCCCACAGTGATCAGTGAGGGGGGGGAGGAAACCTAAAGTATGCTCCAGCCCTCACTGCCGACGTCAGGTCGACCGTCCCGCCCTTACCCCTGACTGGCAGGCCCGGGGGCGGGAGTTATGGTACTAGGCCGCATGAAGCCGGGGACTAAATTTAATACCGCGGCCGACAAACAGGCGCGGTCGGTGCGGAAGTCCCGGTCGTCACAAAACCAGCAGCAGCTGCAGCGTCTGTGAAACAAGCGCTCCATGCACCGTCCCCATGGGGACACAGAGTACCTTTAGATGCAGGGCCCTGTCCCTGATGATACAAAGTCTCCTGTCTGGCAGATTCCCACAGGGGCTGCGGAGGGAGCCCGGTCCCAGTGAATGGATGACCGGTTAGGATCCCACTTCACCCAGAGCCTCTAAGGGATGGTGAAGGAAAAAACGGCATGTGGCTCCAGCCTCTGTACCCGCAATCGGTACCTCAACCTTAACAGCACCACCGACTTAGTGGGGTGAGAAGGGAGCATGCCGGGGGCCCTGTGGGGGCCCTCTTTTCTTCCAACCGATAAAATCAGCAGCTGCTGCTGACTAAAATGGGAGCATGAGTGGATGTGTGCCTCCTTCCACACAAAGCATAAAACTGAGGAGCCCGTGATGCACGGGAGGGTGTATAGGCAGAGGGGAGGGGTTACACTTTTTAAAGTGTAATACTTTGTGTGGCCTCCGGAGGCAGAAGCTATACACCCAATTGTCTGGGTCTCCCAATGGAGCGAAAAAGAAAGGAGAGGTATGGATCTTGGAATATGGTAAACTCTCCCAAAAATGTAAAAACAAAAAAAACAAAACAAAAACCAAATAATAAATATATATTTATAAAACTGGATAGCCCTCGTCTGATTTATACGCTTGTGTGCACAAGCCCTTAAGGGGGCTTAACACGCTACAATATCGCTAGCGAGCGTACTCGTCCCCGTCGTTTTGTGCGTCACGGGCAAATCGCTGCACGTGGCGCACAATATCGCTAACACCCATCACACGTACTTACCTTCCTAGCGACGTCGCTGTGGGCGACAAACAACCTCTTTGTTAAGGGGGAAGTTTGTGCGCCGTCACACAGCGGCCGACCAATAGAAGCGGAGGGGCGGAGACCAGCTGCATTAACGACACGCCCACCTTGTTGCCGGAGGACGCAGGTGAGCTGTTAGTCGTTCCCAGGGTGTCACACGTAGCGATGTATGCTGCCTCAGGAACGAGGAACAACCTAGGTCCACAACGACCAACGAGATTTTCACAATGAACGACGTGTCAACGATCAACGATTAGGTATTTTTGATCGGTAACACTCGCTCGTAGCTGTTACACGTAACGACGTCGTTAACGACGCCGGATGTGCGTCACGAATTCCGTGACCCCGACGACATATCATTAGATATGTCGTTGCGTGTAAAGCCCCCTTTAGTCATTTGCATTGGATAATTTATTAGAAAGTACAATTGTGGTTATTTACTGGTGCCACTTTAAAAAAAAAAAACAAAAAAAAAAAAAAAAAAAAAAAAGTAAAACAAAAACCATGTGTTACTTGGTTAGGTTTCCATGAATGTATTCTTAGGACTACTGTGGGACCAATCCTGGGGATTAATAATAATTTTAAACTTCCAAATAAAAGTAGAAACAAAGAAGTATAGCACTACAAGAATGGTAAAAATGTTCTCACCGGATAGCCTGGCACATATCCAAGCCCATTTGTACGCAGTTTTTGGCATGGTCTGGCAAGCATTCTGGTAGTCCTGACACACAGTAATAGCAGTCTCCTAAAATCTTGATGCGCATGCAGTTATTTTCCTGCAGAAGACAAAACCTCTCATCAGTCTGCACACCCATCCAGTCTGCAAAGCAAAACTTTCCAAAGCCACTTCTATAAATATAAGCGATCACAGTCATCTACACTTTCAGTACTCACCTTTGCAATCTGGTCAAACTTCCCAAAAAGCTCATTCAACATGAGTACCAACTCTTTTGGGGAGCATTCGCTGGAAAGTAGCGTGAAGCCCACAATATCTGCATACAGGATGCTGTAAGACATGAATGCAGCTTATCTGAACAGATCATGGAGACAAGGAAAATATACAAGACAACATTGCAGAGACATATTGCAGGGTCATTAACACAAAGTTCCAAGTCCAAGATTCAGTTTTACACACCTTACATCTTTGTGCCGCTTGATATAAAGATTATGGAAGTTGTTGGTACTTTCTTGCTGTGGTCGCTTTTCTTTTAATCTCGCTATGATCTCTTCTTTCATCTCCGTTGCAATATACTGTGGCAGAATTGAAAGCAGCAGCTGCTCCTGGGAAGCAGGAAAGTAAGAGTGTAAGATATAAAAGCAGCTTGATGCCAGTACACCTGCTAAATCTAAGAGGCATGGTCCAATCCAAAAGAGCCTCAGCTGTGAAAAACTCAGGAAAGTTGATGTTGTTGAAGGCATGTTGCTAATGTCAAAATAAATGATCTTACAGTATGTCTCGTCCAGTCAGTTCTTAGTAAAATAAAAAGAATAAAAAAAAAAACAACCCACAATATATGAACAAAAATTCCAAAATATGCAAATCATGTTTTTGCTAACAAAATAACTGTAAATTAAAAGTCTACAACAGTAATGGAAAAAATGATTAATTGTAGAAAACGGAAAATCCCCTCACTATAATAACAGTAACATTATTTATTCAGTGCAAACATATTCTGCTGCACTTTACAAATAAAGGGACTGTCAGCAGGGTTTTGCTATGCAATCTGAAGACAGCATGCTGTAAGGGCTAACACAGATTTCAGCCTTGCATCTCTTATCACAAAGTGTGTATTTGTTCCCCGGCAATGGAAATTTAAGCTTCAGTACCTTTATCATTAGCTGGACTGAGGAGCGCATGAGCTCAAGTCCAACTCTGCACCCTCTGTGATTAGCAGCTTCTCTCTATAGAAATGTGCACTGAGAGCCTGGTGTGGATGGGGACAGCTCCCAGAGCTCGGCTTTGCTAAAACTAAAATATTTAATTATGTGAGAACAGCTGGCCCCTTTAATCTAAGTGATACAGTGTTGGATTCAGAATCTCTTTGCCTACTTCATGCTGCTCTCAGATGAGGTAACAAAAACCTGCTGACAGATTCCCTTTAAGTGGGGAGAGCATGTTCAACAGTTACAGGAGGTGTAAGAGCCCTGCTTACAATCTAGGAGGAAAGCGGGGGGCACAATAGGTAAAACATGCTTGTCATGTATGGACCAGGCATCATTATAATAAATAAGGCATTTCAAATAAGCTGCATGATCCGGTCATCAGCAAGTATCTGTCCAGTACAGTTATCAACTGCTATAGGGAACATTGAATATGTGGAGACAGATGAATAGGAGATTGTAATTAAAATTTAGAAACAAGGAACAGAAAACAGTTTTGTTGGTCATTTAAGGTGAGATAGGATAGTCTAAAGAGATGTTTTTAAAGCACACTCAAAAACGTGGGGCTAGGTATTAGTTGGATCATCTACGGTAGTGCATTTGAGAACAATGGCGCGGCACAAGAGAAGTCTTGGAGACAGAGGTGCTAGGGTCAGATTATGGAGGATGTTAGTCATTGATCAGTTGCAGAATGGAGAGCATGGGTAGGGTGATAGACAGAGATGAGGGATGAGTTATATGGTGAAGCAGAATTGTGAAGGACTTTGTAGGTGAGAGAATAAATTTGTATTGTATGTATGAGTAATCAGTGCAATGACTGGGACAAGGTAGAGGCACCAGTGAAGTGGCTGGACAAAAATATGACCCTGGCTGCCATATTCAGGATGAATTGGAGAGGTGAAAGTTTGGTTAGAGAGATACTGATCAGTAGAGAGTTGTAGTAGTCCAGACGAGAATGAATAAGAGAGACAGTAAACGTTTTTGCAGTTTCAAAAATGAAAAAAGTTCAGATTCTGGAGACTTTTTTTAAGATGCCGATAACATGAGCAATTGGATATAGGAAACAAAGGAAGGTTGACAGCAAGCGCGCTGCTTGGGATTTATGGTTTAACGAATGCAATTTGCAGTATCAGGTATAGGTAGGTTAGTATAGGGAACAGTTCAGTTTTGGAGGGATTCAGTTTCAGATAGAGGGAGGATATGATATTAGAGACAGCGCACAGACAATTCCTAGTATTTTGTATTAAGGTTGGGAGGGGTGTGTATACTGGAAACAAAATTTACTGATGATTTGTCCAATAGGGCCAGTATATAGATAGAAGAGGAGGAGACCTAGGACTGAGCCTTGAGGAACCCTGATAGTAAGCGAAAGATAAGTGTAGTTAGAGATAGCAAATTATACCGTGAAGTAGGGATCATAGAAGTAAAAAGAGAACCACAACAGAACAGTGTCCTTGAGGCCAATAAAGCAGAGCATAGTGAGGAGGAGCTGGTGATCTAGTGTCAAACGCAGTAGAGAGATCCAGTAGAATCAGCAGGGATATTAGATTTTGCTGCTAGTAGATCATTAGAAATTTACTATTAGATTGTAAAGATTCAAGAAGAGAGAGAAATGTGGGATATTGGATTATTTAGAGTGGACAACAGTATAGAGATGAAGGGAAGATTAGAGGCAGATCTGTGGTTGGCAGTATAGTTCTGGTTGAGGGATGTAAAGGGGTTATGATGGCATGTTTAAATGAACAGAGAATGATACTGGAAGAAAGAGAAAGGTTACTTACTTTAGTTAAGTAGTGACAACTGGGGAGAGGAACTGGAGGAGATGTGAGGGAATAGGTTCAATGAAGCAGGTTGTCGGGTGAGAAGGAGTCTGGTAACTTCTTCTTTGACAAGCATGAAGGTGGAAAGTGAACATGATATTCAAGAGGGAAGGGGATCCAGGCTCTGAAGGGATTGTGCAAAAATGTCCCAGTGGATAGATTTGATTTTTTTTCTACGAAATAAGTGGCCCAAACTTCAGCACTGGGCTTTGTACTTTAGGTGTCAGGAATGAGTGCAAAATTTTGAAGAGTCAATTTGGACTGTTGGCTATTGATGTGATGAGGATGGTGAATTAGATATTGTGAGGCAAATCCCGGGATATGAAGATGAATTATGACTCCAGTCATAGTCCCTCATCACTCCCTGGCAGTGCCCCCTCCCTTCTTGTTCTCAGTGTTCCACTTACACCTCCATGGCCATGTCCTGTGATATGGAGATGAGGTGGTGTGGGAACAATGGACACAGGATGACTCCCTGCCGTCACCCTGTAACAAGAGTTGTATCTCATTAGCAAGGCTATGGAAATAGCCAGACAGAACGACTCCAGTAAAAAATGGTTCATATCTCGCAAGCCATATTTCCGATAAATATGGCAACCATAAAAATGGTGTCTCCGCATGTGGACGATGCCGGCACACCCTTTTTATGGGAGCAGGACATTGGGAAATGCCCCAGGCGTGATATCAGCCAATGGGGAACTGGCAGACAGGTCATGAGTCCCCTCGTTCTGTAGCTAAATTCATAACTGTCACAATGAGAGCGTTGGCGTCCGCCTACGACGCTCCCAGGCAAAGTTATGGCCCATATTCCATGTTGGGATATTGTCCATAACTCAAGCCAGGGGTGGAGCAGTGCTCCCTGTGAGGTCACGAAGGTAGGAGGGGACCTGGATTGGCCCAGGTTGATAACCCTACTTCGGCCATTTTCCAGCGTTCTTTCGCTGGGGGCACGTGCAGGAAACATCTGCGGGAGTTCCTAGAAACCTGGTCTACAGCGCCCCCCTGTGGCCAGACGCAACAAGGTAACTGCTGGAACTGTGTATGCCTGTTTGTAACCCATGCTTTGATTGTAACTGTACTCTGACATATGTATATTCTGTAGATTCCCTATTGTATATATTGTAGTTTCTAGTGTGCTTTAGGCTGATTAAATTATATAATTAATCTTGGGCTGTTCTGTTATCTCGATCTTGAATCCCACGTCTGTGTGTTCGGCTAATAGTTACCGTGAAGCGGTTGGTGGCAGCGAGTTGTGCCAAGGATTATTGTGGGGAGGCCAGTGAGATTCGGGAAGATATTATATATTCCGCCCGCGGAGGTCGGGGGAATATATACCCTACTCTCACCGGGGACCCTTCAATAATCGGCATAAGTAGTATAGCGGCCTCCTTGCTTATTGTCGGGCAATTCCATAATTGGCCTGACTATAAGAGGGGCGCTAGAGAGCGCATCACGTGCTCTGTCGGTCGGGAGGTATAAAGGAGGGGTGACCCCCCACTTGTTACCCCCCGATTGTGACGTACTGGTAGCCAGCGCGGGGGATTTCTGAGTGACCCCCCCGGTGGTTTGTGACATATTGGTGGCATAGCGGTGGGATCGAGATAATAGTGTGTGTGAGTGTGAGACCCATACTCCCAGACACTAAAGACTGCCTGCAGCAGCTGTGGCTGCTGGGGTCTTCAGACTAGCTCAACACTAGAGTGTCAGAGTGCAGATACTGTAAGGTGTGTGGAGGCATCAGGTGTCAGTTCTGTGTCAGTGACCAAAAGTCTGCAAGAATGGCTGATGGCACCAGGAGCAGAGCTATGCAACTGGCCAATGCTAAGGCAGGAGCCGAAGAGAGGGAGGACGGTGCTGTGGACAGCAATGAGGAGGTTGCCCACGAGTCCTCCAGGAGCTCGACGCCAGAAAACCGTTCTGCCGAGGACATTGCGCAACCTGGCACTGCTGGACAAGATGAGGAGGAGCTCACCCAAGGTTCCTCAACGAGCCAGATGCCAGCCCTCCGCTCTGAAAGGGACAGTGAATCGCCTAGCTCTGCAGCGTGCCGCAGATCACCACGTGCCATTCCACCGAGCCTGGGAGGCTCGGATAGCCTTCTTCAAATGGCTATGGCCCTTCTCCAGGCTGGAGACCAGAAGGGCTACAAGGAACTCCTGGCAGAGCGCAGGGCAGAGCGGCAGGCAGCGCGTGACGCTGAGGCTGCGGAGCGGCACGCAGAGCGTGAGGCTGCGGAGCGAGAGCGGCAGGCAGCGCGTGAAGAGCGCCAGGCAGAGCGTGACTACCAGCTGCAGCTAGCTCAGCTCCGGCCCTCATCAGCCACACGTGACCTTCAAGACACCAAACTTCCAAAGGTCCGTGTTGAGGACTTCCCAGTGCTGGAGAAGGATGGAGACTTGGACTCTTTCTTGACTGCTTTTGAACGGACTTGCTTGCAGCACCATCTGAACAAGGACCAGTGGGCCAAATACCTGACCCCCCGTTTAAGGGGTAAGGCCCTGGATGTCCTTGGGGACTTGCCTGCTGAGGCAGATCAGGGCTACGACACCATCAAGCGGGCCCTGATCCAACAGTACAACCTCACTCCAGAGTCCTACCGCAAGAAGTTCCGGAGCCTACAGAAGGGACCAAAGGACTCCTGGGCTGACCACCGGCGGGCACTTGCCCGAGCTGCCGACCACTGGACCCAAGGCCTGCAGCTTTCCACCGGACCGGAGATCCTGGACTTGTTCATCACGGAGCAACTCTTGTGGAACTGCCCTGAGGATCTCCGCCAGTTCATCCGAGACCAGAAGCCAAAGGGGTCCACGGCTACAGCTGCCCTTGCCGATGACTACACCAACAACCGGGCCCCTGAGGCCAGGAGAGCGGCCACCAGCAGCACCTGGAGAGGGGGTAAGATGAATTCTGCGACTGCCCCACCTGCCCCTAGACTGCAGGGGGTGTCCCCCTCAACTCCCCTCTCCAGGCCCGTGGCGGAACCAAGACGGTGCCACCAGTGCAACCTACCTGGACACTTCAAGGCCATGTGCCCTCAGCGTCCCAAGGCCCCGGCTCCGTCCCCGTCCCAAGGGCCGCCCAAGGTGTATTGTGTGGGTGGGGGTGGTGGTAGGTCCCTGGACAGCTTCCAACCTGTCACCGTCGGCCGGTCTGTGACCATAGGACTGCGAGACAGCGCCTCGGAGGTGACTCTGGTGCGGCCTGAGATGGTGTCCCCCCAAGACTTGATCCCTGGAAAAACCCTCGCTGTCTCCGGGATTGGAGGCATTGACCCGGCGCTGCCTGTTGCTGACATTTATGTGGACTGGGGCGCAGGGCGAGGGGTGAGGGAGGTGGGGGTAACTGATCGGATCCCTGCAAACGTGCTACTTGGGACAGATTTGGGGCAGATAACCTCCCAGTTTGGGCCCCAACCAAGGGCTGAACCTTCAGCCCGTACTGACATGCCTCCGGACAATGTTAATGTGTTATCTATGAATGATGTAAGGGAGGAGGGAGTGAACTCTGATATTTCTGCTTGCACAGACACCATAGACACACACACAGCTGCAGCTGTGACAGGGGAGGGGGTCAGAGAAAGGTGTGACAATGCCTCTACAAGTAACCAGCCTGTGAGCTGGGATCTGTTGCCCTCTGCAGGGATAAGCAGAGAGCAGGGTGCTGCAGGGGGAGGACCAGTGTGTGGGGTGGGGGCTACCACAGCAAATGTGGGGTCCCCAGAGATTTCACAGCGGGGTTCTGTTGCTGCAGGAGGGGAACAGGCAGGTGAGATTGGGGCCGGTCCAGGAGCGGAAGTGCTCCCAGGTAAGATCTCGGTGCATGGTTCCCCCACAACCGGGGTGTCAGGAAGCCAGGTAGGTCTGCCTGAACCGGCGACTTGGTCAGGAACGGAGGAGGAGCAGGCACGACCCACGGTCGCAGCGGCTGTGGCCGCTGTCACCCGCAGTGGGAGTGCTGGAAGCCAAGGGGCCTCCCGGAGGTCCGATAGCTCTTCCCCTTCTGACCAAGTGGCAGCCGAGTCAGGTGGAGGCCAGGACACAGGTCCCGGGGTACTGACCGAAGATGTGACAGTCTCGTCGATTCTGGCCACATCTAGTCAGGGGTTTCAGGCAGCGTTAGAAGCTGACGACAGCCTGAAAGCTCTTAAGGAGCAGGCGGCACAGCCTCCCTCGGACTCGGACCCGGAGCGAGTGGTCTGGGACCAAGGACGGCTGTACCGGGCCACGGTCCAGCAGGGTTCACCGGAGGCGTGGCCCAGGGACCGACAGTTGGTGGTACCCTATCCGTTCCGGACGGAGTTGTTGCGGATCGCACATGAGATTCCGATGGCCGGACACCTAGGGATCGCTAAGACCAAGGCCAGGTTAAACCAGCATTTCTACTGGCCAAAAATGGGGGCCGATGTGGCTGCCTACTGCCGTTCGTGTGAAACCTGTCAGAGAGTGGGGAAGGCGGGGCCACGCCCCAAAGCCCCACTGGTATCTCTGCCAATCATCGATGAGCCTTTCAGGAGGGTGGCTGTGGATCTGGTCGGCCCGCTGGCCATCCCCAGCAGCTCCGGGAAACGCTTCATACTGACGGTAGTGGACTATGCCACCCGGTACCCAGAAGCAGTGGCCTTGTCGTCCATTCGGGCTGACAACGTGGCCACCGCATTGCTGGAGATTTTCTCCCGAGTGGGTTTTCCCCAGGAAATGCTCACTGACCGGGGGACCCAATTCATGTCCCAGCTGATGGAGGCCCTCTGTAAGCAAGTCCAGGTGCGACATCTGGTGGCCAGCCCGTACCATCCACAGACTAATGGCCTGTGCGAGCGGTTCAATGGCACCTTAAAGCAGATGCTTAAGATGTTGGTCGACTCCCATGGGCGTGACTGGGAGCGGTATCTCCCACACCTGTTATTTGCTTACCGGGAGGTTCCACAGGCCTCAACAGGATTCTCACCGTTTGAGCTCCTGTACGGGCGACGTGTGCGGGGCCCCCTGGCTCTGGTGAAAGAGGCTTGGGAAGGGGATTTGGCCACCCCTGGAGTGTCGGTTATCGAGTATGTCATGCGGTTCCGGGACAAAATGCAGGCCTTGACGCAACTGGTACACGACAATATGGCTCAAGCCCAGGCCGATCAGAAGCGTTGGTACGACCAGAATGCTTGTGAGAGGACCTACCAAGTGGGTCAAGAGGTGTGGGTACTGGTCCCCGTACCACAGGACAAGCTTCAGGCAGCCTGGGAAGGCCCATACCTCGTGTACCAGCAGCTCAACCCTGTGACGTACCTGGTCACCCTGGACCCTGCCCGTGGAAGGCGGAAGCCCTTCCATGTGAACATGATGAAGGCACATCATGAGCGGGAGGCATGTGCGCTCCCCGTGTGCAACCTGCCCGAGGAGGGAGAAGCGGAAACCCTCTTGGATATGCTAGCCCAGGTTAGGGCAGGCGGATCCATTGAGGATGTGGAGGTTGGCCACCAGCTCTTGGAGGACCAACGGTCCCAGCTGTGGGCCACCCTACACCCCTTCCGGGGGTTGTTTACCAACCAGCCCGGAAGGACTGACTTGGCTGTCCATCACGTGGACACTGGGGATCATCCCCCGATCCGGCGTTCAGCATATCGGGTCTCCCTGGAGGTGCAGCAACACATGCGCCAGGAGATTGACGAGATGCTGAAGCTGGGGGTGATCCAGGCATCCAACAGCGCTTGGGCCTCGCCTGTAGTCCTCGTCCCTAAGAAGGACCGAACCACTCGGTTCTGCGTGGACTACAGGGGGCTCAATGCGGTCACGGTCGCCGATGCGTACCCAATGCCACGCATCGATGACCTGCTCGATCAGTTGGCCGGGGCTCAGTACCTGACCATCATGGATCTGAGCCGGGGATATTGGCAGATCCCCCTGACTCGCAAGGCCAGGGAACGCTCTGCCTTTATTACCCCATTTGGACTGTTCGAGTCCACGGTGATGCCATTCGGGATGAGGAATGCCCCTGCCACTTTCCAGCGGATGGTCAACACCCTGCTCAAGGGACTTGAAGGGTACGCGGCCGCGTACCTGGATGACATTGCCGTCTTCAGTCCCACCTGGGAGGACCACCTAGAGCATCTAGCACAGGTGCTCAGGCGGATCCACCGGGCAGGTTTGACCATCAAGCCGGGAAAGTGTCAGCTGGCCATGAGCGAGGTCCAGTACCTCGGTCACCGGGTAGGTGGGAGAACACTGAAGCCCGAGCCTGAGAAAGTGGAGGCCATCGCATCCTGGCCCACCCCCAGGACCAAGAAGCAGGTGATGTCCTTCTTGGGGACCGCTGGGTACTATAGGAGGTTTGTTCCATGCTATAGTAGCCTGGCAAAGCCCTTGACGGACCTCACCAAGAAGAAGCTGCCCTCTGCAGTCGATTGGACAATGGACTGCGAGACAGCCTTCCGGGCCCTAAAGGACGCCCTGTCCAGCCCGCCCGTGCTACAGGCAGCCGACTTCACGCGGCCGTTTGTAGTACAGACCGACGCCAGTGACTTCGGCCTCGGTGCGGTGCTCAGCCAGGTGGACTCTGCGAGCCAAGAGCACCCAGTCTTGTACCTGAGCAGGAAGCTGTTACCAAGGGAAGTTGCCTATTCCACGATGGAGAAGGAGTGCCTGGCCATAGTGTGGGCCCTGCAGCGTCTGCAACCCTATCTGTAACCCTAACGACTCCAGTTCAAAACATTAACCATGACATACAAAGCCATGCACAACCTGTCTCCTCCCTACATCTGTGACCTAGTCTCCCGGTACCTACCTGCACGCAACCTTAGATCCTCACAAGATCTCCTTCTCTGCTCCTCTCTTATCTCCTCTTCCACAATCGTGTACAAGATTTCTCCCGTGCATCCCCCATACTCTGGAACGCTCTACCTCAGCACATCAGACTCTCCACGACCGTGGAAAGCTTCAAGAGGAACCTCAAGACCCACCTCTTCCAACAAGCCTACAACCTACAATAGCCTTCAGCCCAGTAGACCACTGCGCAACCAGCTCTGTCCTCACCTATTGTACCATCACCCATTCCCTGTAGACTGTGAGCCCTCGCGGGCAGGGTCCTCTCTCCTCCTATACCAGTCTGTCTTGTACTGTTAATGATTGTTGTACGTATACCCTCTTTCACTTGTAAAGCGCCATGGAATAAATGGCGCTATAATAATAAATAATAATAATAATAATAATAATAATATCTATACGGGCGCCACTTCATCGTGGAGACGGACAACAATCCCCTCAGCTGGTTGCACACCGTCTCTGGGACGAATGGGCGATTGTTGCGATGGAGCCTTGCGCTCCAGCAATACAACTTCACCATTCGCCACAAAAGGGGCCGTGACCACGGTAACGCAGACGGGCTGTCCCGACAAGGAGAGGTCGCGGACGGGCGCACGGGGGAACACCGGAGTGTGCTGCCCCCTAGCGCCCTCAAAAGGGGGGAGGTGTGAGGCAAATCCCGGGATATGAAGATGAATTATGACTCCAGTCATAGTCCCTCATCACTCCCTGGCAGTGCCCCCTCCCTTCTTGTTCTCAGTGTTCCACTTACACCTCCATGGCCATGTCCTGTGATATGGAGATGAGGTGGTGTGGGAACAATGGACACAGGATGACTCCCTGCCGTCACCCTGTAACAAGAGTTGTATCTCATTAGCAAGGCTATGGAAATAGCCAGACAGAACGACTCCAGTAAAAAATGGTTCATATCTCGCAAGCCATATTTCCGATAAATATGGCAACCATAAAAATGGTGTCTCCGCATGTGGACGATGCCGGCACACCCTTTTTATGGGAGCAGGACATTGGGAAATGCCCCAGGCGTGATATCAGCCAATGGGGAACTGGCAGACAGGTCATGAGTCCCCTCGTTCTGTAGCTAAATTCATAACTGTCACAATGAGAGCGTTGGCGTCCGCCTACGACGCTCCCAGGCAAAGTTATGGCCCATATTCCATGTTGGGATATTGTCCATAACTCAAGCCAGGGGTGGAGCAGTGCTCCCTGTGAGGTCACGAAGGTAGGAGGGGACCTGGATTGGCCCAGGTTGATAACCCTACTTCGGCCATTTTCCAGCGTTCTTTCGCTGGGGGCACGTGCAGGAAACATCTGCGGGAGTTCCTAGAAACCTGGTCTACAGCGCCCCCCTGTGGCCAGACGCAACAAGGTAACTGCTGGAACTGTGTATGCCTGTTTGTAACCCATGCTTTGATTGTAACTGTACTCTGACATATGTATATTCTGTAGATTCCCTATTGTATATATTGTAGTTTCTAGTGTGCTTTAGGCTGATTAAATTATATAATTAATCTTGGGCTGTTCTGTTATCTCGATCTTGAATCCCACGTCTGTGTGTTCGGCTAATAGTTACCGTGAAGCGGTTGGTGGCAGCGAGTTGTGCCAAGGATTATTGTGGGGAGGCCAGTGAGATTCGGGAAGATATTATATATTCCGCCCGCGGAGGTCGGGGGAATATATACCCTACTCTCACCGGGGACCCTTCAATAATCGGCATAAGTAGTATAGCGGCCTCCTTGCTTATTGTCGGGCAATTCCATAATTGGCCTGACTATAAGAGGGGCGCTAGAGAGCGCATCACGTGCTCTGTCGGTCGGGAGGTATAAAGGAGGGGTGACCCCCCACTTGTTACCCCCCGATTGTGACGTACTGGTAGCCAGCGCGGGGGATTTCTGAGTGACCCCCCCGGTGGTTTGTGACAGATATGTTTGGCCAGATGTAGAGCAGAGTTACCGTATATTTAGTTTTATAAGACGCACCGCAGTCACAGGAGGCAGGGGTGGTGGGTGTCCCAGAAACTGTAGGCTGTGCTGCTGCAGCGGTGGAGGCTGGGGCTGCTGCGGAGGCTTGGGCAGCCGTGCTGGGGCAGCTGCTGCGGCTGGTGAGGGCTGCAAAGAAATGGCGCCCGGAGTCAGCGCAGACTGAGCTCTAGGCTCAAAGGCAAGCCAAGATCTCATCCACCTCCAGGCAACATTTTCCTGAAGTCCACTAGAGGGAGATCAATGGGCCGGAGACGATGCCTGTGCAGATGAGAGCTTGAGCTGAGAACTGCGCCAACTCCGGGTGGCATTATTTGAAGTCCTCACCGCCCGACCCGCAGCACCAGTCCAGCTGCCGGAGACCCCGCACTGCAGCCCCAGCCCAAGCCACCGGAGACCCCGCGCAGACACCGCACAGCCGCTGCCGGAGACCCTGCACAGTTGCTGAAGCTGCCGGATACCCTGCACAGACGCTGGAGACACCGGACAGTCGCCCCAGCAGCATCCGCCGGAGACCCCGCACAGCGGCTTCAGGAACCGTACAGCCACCCCAGCACCATCCGCCACAGTCTCTGCACCAACCGCCACAGCATTTCCCCGGCCTCTTCCAACCACTCCCCACCACCCCGGTAAGCTACATTCAGATTATAAGACGCACCCCTCACTTTCCTCCCAAACATTTGGGAGGAAAAGTGCGTTTTATTATCCAAAAAATACGGTATATGTTTTGAGCATGAACGTATAGTGGATGAAATCTTCTGCTGAAAGTGATTTTCTCCACTGACGCTCAGCACATCTTGAGCAATGCTGGAGAAAACGTGATTGCAGCATAAGCCAGGGTTGCCGTTGTCTGTGACATGTCTTTTTGTGTGTAGCAGATGCGGCTTCATCCAGGGCACACTGTAATGTATAATTACATATGTATAATGTGACAATGTAGAGTCTGGACAGGAGAGGGAGGAGATGGGAGCAACAGATGACTGTATATTGTTTATAAGCTGCTGTATATTGATGGTATGTAGATTATGTAGATTTCTGTATGTGTGATAAGTGGAGGTGTCCTGAGCATGGAGAAAGTTCGTCACAAAGAAGGAAAGAAAGTTGTGGTCAGAGAGTGGGAGAGTATAGTTAGTAAAGTCACACACTAAGGGGTGCTTCACACACAGCGAGATCGCTACTGAGATCGCTGCTGAGTCACGTTTTTTGTGACCTCATTAGCGATCTCGCTGTGTGTGACACTGAGCAGCGATCTGGCCCCTGCTGTGAGATCGCTGCTCGTTACACACAGCCCTGGTTCGTTTTTTTATTGTTGCTCTCCTGCTGATAAGCACACATCGTTGTGTGTGACAGCGAGAGAGCAACAATCCTGAATGTGCAGGGAGCAGGAGCCGGCGTCTGACAGCCTGCGGTAAGCTGTAACCAAGGTAAACATCAGGTAACTAAGGTGGTTACCCGATATTTACCTTCGTTACCAGCCTCCGCAGCTCTCACGCTGCCAGTGCCGGCTCCTGCTCCCTGCATACAAGCTAAGCGGTGTGCACTGGTAACTAATGTAAACATCGGGTAACCATACCCGATATTTACCTTAGTTACCAGTGTCCGCAGCTTCCAGACGCCGGCTCCGTGCAAGCGCAGCGTCGCTTGCACGTTGCTGCTGGCTGGGGGCTGGTCAGTGGTCGCTGATGAGATCTGCCTGTTTGACAGCTCACCAGCGACCATGTAGCGATGCAGCAGCGATCCTGACCAGGTCAGATCGCTGGTCGGATCGCTGCTGCATCGCTAAAGTGTGAAGGCACCCTTAGCAGAGCCGGGAGAAGACCAGGTCTAGAGAATTCCCATCTAAATATGTAGGAGAGTTAGTCAACTGTGAAATGCCAAGGGAGGAGGTTAGATAAAAGCGATGATAGCAGATGGGGAGAGTGGACAATGGGGATGCTAAAGTCCCCCATGATTATAGTAGGAATGTCACGAGATAGAAAGTTTGGAAGCCAGGATGCAAAGTGATCCAGGAACTGGTTGGTTTTGCCTGGAGGGCGATACACAACAGCCACTCGCATGGAGAAGGGCTTAAAGAGTTTAAAGGTACCGTCATACAGAACGAGATCGCTAGCGAGATCGCAGCAGAGTCACGGTTTCTGTGACGCAGTAGCGATCCCGTTAGCGATCTTGTTATGTGTGACACCTACCAGCAATCAGGCCCCTGCTGTGAGATCTCTAGTCGTTGCAGAATGGTCCAGGCCATTTTCTTCAAAGGCGATGTCCTGCTGGGCAGGAAGCATCACTGTGTATGATGCTGTGTGACAGGGTCACAATGACTGCTGAGATCGTTATACAGGTCGCTACTGCGATCTGTATTGTTCCTGCATCGCTGGTAAGATCTGACTGTGTGACATCTCACCTGCGACCTCCCAGCGACTTACCTGCGATCCCTATCAGGTCGCATCGTTTTCGGGATCGCTGGTAAGTCATTGTGTGTGACTAGGCCTTAACTGTGTGGACTTGAAAAAAAAAAAAGAATAAGTGAGGATACATCATGTGTGATGAAAAGAGCAGACCACAACTCCACCTCGTCTGTTCTCAGGCAGTATGTGAAAATTGTAGCCCACCATTCGAGAGCAGCAGCAGTAGTGGTGTCAGCCTGCTAAATCCAGGTTTCAGGAAGAGCCAGAAGGTTAAGGGGATTAGAAAGGAAGAAGTCATGGATGTAGGGTAGTTTGTTACATGCTGACTGTAAGTCCCAGAGAGCACTATTAAAGGAGAAGACGAACACTGAATGTGCAGCAGGAAGAGCGTTTTAAATACTAGTGGAAAGAAGTCTAACGGTAGGGAAGATGTCACCAGCAACTAGGAAAAGGAGGGAGGGGGAAAAAAAAAATAAAAGAATAAGGCTATGTGCGCACGTTGTGTACTGGCCCTGCAGAAATTTCTGCAGCGATTTAAACAGCACACGTGCGCTTCAAATCGCTGCAGAAACAAAAGCCAATTTCATGCGCTCTGCATGTAGCTCCTCCCAGCCCCTGCCATAGACAAAGCAGGGACTTCATGCAGAGCGCACGAAAGAAGTGACATGTCACTTCTTAGAACGCGCGCTTCTGGTAGCAGCCGAAGCGCTGCGCTCTAATACGCCACGTGCGCACAGCTCCTGCACAATCTCCATAGATTGTGCTGGGGATGCAGGACGCATGCAGTTACGCTGCGGTGCAGATCGCAGTGTACCTCCATGCAATTACGCAACGTGCGCACATAGCCTTAGAGTGGGTGGCTCAATGATTTATAGGAGTGTTTCATGCACTGTATAATTGTAGTGTATGGTTTAGACTCTAAACTTTAGAGTGATTGAGAAAGGTCAGTAGAGCCTCAGCATTGTATATGGAAGAGGGGAAAAGAGAGGGACTGATGTGAAGACAATGCACACAAAGTGTAAAAGGGCAGTAGATGTGAAAGTAAGCAGCAGCTAAGACATAGAAGCAAAGAGATATGAAAAATAATAAATAATGCAGTACAACTGCCCAAGAAGGATGTTTGCTAGAACATCTAGCATAGCTTACCTGTCTCCTGCCCTGACAAACTGTCATGCTAAACCGCAATGCACTTTGAAAATATTACACATGTGCCACTCAAAACGTGTGCGCTCTCTAAGCCAGATTGGTATGATACAATGAATAGGCTGACAATTAGAACAAAACCCTTCCGTACCTGCTGCCTCTCCTGTGAGTACAATTTGCGTCGTGAATGAAAGAAGTTGATAGCTTCATGGTAGGTGTCCTTTAATGCACTTTCGGTGACTCGTTTGTGATAACCTCCAACCACATTCCCGCACAGCAAGATTACTACATCTGCTATAATCTGCAGAGATATGACAATCAGTAAGGAACGGTCTGCTAATTAAATCAGCAAGTGCTCTTAATTGAAAAATATTAAATGAAGTTTTGTAAAGTCCTCATTCACAGGTAGTGGTTGGGTGAACAAATCATTTAGCCAACAGCTTTCTCTTCTGACCCCCTTCCCCCATAAACAGGAGCACTTGGACTAAGCATAGTAATTTTATTGCCTCTTTGAGAAAGCTGCTACCAGACTCATCGGACAGCAACTTAATTTTCGGAGAACAAAAAGGTCAGATCCTCCAGACATCTTTTAGGGAAGATCCATGTAAACAGGCTGCCAATCACTTGATGGAATTAACAAAATCTTTTGTGCAACGTAAAAGATCATCGTTTTCATCAGTGCATAATCCTGTGTATACAAGACTCGCCGTGCCGAGAACTAGCATACATCGCTCAGTGCTCATCGTTTAGTTTGGTCTGCCCCTAGATATTCAAACGACCACTGATGAGAACAGTTTAGCGATCGGCAGTTGTATTGTCCTGCCAGTTGGTCTGTGTAAATGAAACCTTAGACTATTACACTGATGGCCAATGTTGCAGATATCAGATTTAGCCAACTTTAGTTTGAGGGGTCTTGATAGTTCGTACAGGGAGAACGAAGAGTGATCAGCTATGGAGTGGAGTGATTCCTACCTGCAAGGCAAATTCTCCAGCAGACGGATGACTTGAGGAAGATACGTAAACACTGAGCACAATGATATGTGATAGGGAGCAGAGAAGCCCAGCAAAGATTGCCCCTTTCATACACAAAGGTAGCATGGTGTACAGGCTGACCGTCACAAACAGCGTCCAATAAACCTAACACAGAACATAGCGTATTAGAAGGAGAAAAGCATTCTTTAGTATATGCTGCCATGTAGATTACTTTACTTACCTGATCCCATGGCGTCACAATGCTGCTAGTGAATATAAATGCATAGCCCATGGCGACTAGGCAGCCCCAGATGATAACAGCCAACAGTTTCATACCCTTCTGTAGAACACTTTTTACGCACACCAGGATGAAGAGTAATGTGAACACTCCCAGGGCGCAGAAAACACTTATCAGGAAGCCCACATTGTCTGAGAAGGTCTACAGAAAAATACAAAAACAGCATATAGCCATCAATGTGAATGGAAGAGCTCACGAGGTCTTGGTGTTGTCGTGTAATGGTTCTTTCTGAACAAGGAGTTGGCACTGTCTATTAACACTGGATTTGAGAAGGATTCGGCCTTTTAAAAGTAAAAAGTCACTAAAAGGCCACTTCCACACGAAGTATTTGGTGAGATTTTTACCTCAGTATTTGTAAGGGAAAACCATGAGTGGGGAAAAAAAAATGCAGAAGGGAGATGTTTTTCTATTATACTTTTCCTCTGATTGTCCACTCCTAGTTTTGGCTACAAATACTGAGGTAAAAAAACCTCACCAAATGCTCAACGTGTAAATGTGGCCTAAAGAGCATCAGTCATATGCTAGTTTTTATGACACTAGTTTTTTTGCAACAATAATTTAAAAGTGGACATTTTTACTATTATTTATATTACTTCTATAGCGCCACTGATTCCACAGAACTTTACATACATTATCTCTGTCCCCATTGGGGCTCACAATCTAAGTTCCCTATCAGTATGTCTTTGGAGTGTGGGAGAGAATTAGAGAAACCAGAGGAAAACCAAACACAAGCATGGGGAGAACATACAAACTCCTTACAGATGTTACAGAAAGGATTAAGATTACCACACTGCCCAAACAATTTGTTAAGTAGACTAATAGTGTTGCGGAAATTGGTCTATGGAGGATTGGCTAAAACACTGAAACCACCAAGCTTAAAGGGACTCTGTCACCAGATTTTTGCTCCCCCATCTGAGAGTAGCATAATGTAGAGGCAGAGACCCTGATTCCAGCGATGGGTCACTTACTGGGCTGCTTGCTGTAATTTTGATAAAATCAATGTTTTCTCTGCTGCAGATCTAGCAGTTATATAGAACTCATGAATATACAGAACTACCTGGCAACAGGTCAAGTAGACCTCTAATGATAATCTACTTCTGATTAAACAGTCATTTTATTAACATTACACTAAGCAGCCCAGTAAGTGACATCGCTGGAATCAGTGTCTCCGCCCCTACATTATGCTGCTCTCAGATTAAGTGGAAAAACCAGGTGACAGATTCCCTTTAAATGTGTAAGATTTATCCAAGTACTAAAAAGAAAGTAATACTCTCATGTACTAAATTTAAACAGTAATGCCTAAGACAAACGGCATGAAAATCAAAGCGAGTGGAATGTGATAAAGCATCGCATTCCACTCGGACCAATCTCAGGCCTAATCGGACCAAGAAAACAGTTGCAGCATACTGTGTGCGCAATGCGATCCTTGTTTCCCATTCAAGTCTATGGGGCGAGAGAAAAAAATCGCACTGCACTTGCGGTACACTGGTGTACCGCGAGTGCAGGGCGAGAATGGCAATAGTCGGCAACGGAGGAGAGAGGAAGATAAATCCTTCCTTCTCCTCCGCAGCGCCAGCCCTCCCCTCCTCAGTGCCGGCCCGCCCCCTCAGCTGTGGTCTGATCGCAGCATTACTCACCATTCCTGGGTTCACAACTCTTTTTAACCTGCAGAGTTTAATTTTATTTTATTTTGCCTATACTGTGTAAATTTAGTACATGGCAGTATTACTTTTTTGTTTGTTTAGCACTTGTATAAATCTTATATGCATTTAAGCTCTGTGTTTTCAGTGTTTTATCTAAAGCTTCCATAGAGATCCATAGACCTTCTACTTCCAATTGTTTGGGCAGCGTGGTAATCTTAATCCTTTCTGTATTATTACACCATTCAATAGATCGCCACGCAGGTCCTATAATATTACCAGCAACATCACCCATCCTCTAGGCACCTCTTAGGCAGTGCCCATTAATTAGCCTAGATAGCTCCAGTATATATTTTTAATTTGTGTCCTTGCAGATGTTGTCCTGCTACACCTTGTTCATTGCATACATAATATAAGTAGCCAGCGTATTTTCTGTGTGGTTAGTGACCAGACTCATGAGTTGGAAAAAAATGTGTTGATGTATCTCCATTTAACTAGTAATATAGTATATGCACTGTACACGTTATTACCTGACAACTACCTGGTCTCTAGTTACGGCCATTTTTTGCAGAGACCCTACTTCTGCAACCTTCTAGCATTTCTCTAGGATGTACCAGAGCATTTACTGTAAACCTGTGGTATTTAGGCCATAATCAGACAAGACATTGTGTGGCATTTTACATACAGAATATGGTCAGATGTTACATGAACATTTTGTTAGATGACTTATGTTACAAAGTGCTCCCTGAAGGGATATGTCAGGAGAGCTACATTCAGCTGTTTGTTTCCATATGCCCAGAAGCTCATCACTCATGCGTATGGAAAGTAACTGGTATTGCAAGTAGAAGTCCAGAAACCTCCCCACAGGGACCACTTTGTAATCTAAGCCTTTCTACAAAAGCAGAGTAGTATATGCATTCATCGAGCCTACATGTTAGCATGTCCCCGAGTACTGCACTTCTCAGTCTGTGTGAACCTGGTCTTAGACATCCATAGAAGATCTTAATTGCTCAGCTTGTTTCAGGGCAAATCCCCAATTCGTTACTAGCCACTGTCAAGATACATCAAGTGCTGTGTGGAAAAAGGAGCACGACAACGCCAAAGTAAAAATTACTGCACGCCTTTGTTTTGGGAAATTCATCTCTACCCAACCTGATAAGCAGGGGTTAATTGATGTGTATGAATTATTACAGCAGCAGCAATTACTGCCATTTTCCGTAATTAACAAGGAGATTGTAACATTCATTATTCTGCAGGATTTTCAGATCGGATTCTTTGGTAAAGAGTTCCGCACATGAATTTGCTGAACTGCCCCTTCCAGATCTGCAGATGCAGCTTTCTAGTCTATACAAGCAGCTAATTAGAAGCTTATTGAGCAGTTTTCTCCAGATAGCGCATATTGTCAGCAATAACTGGCAGAGGAACACAAGATCCATTTTTATCTCATTTAATAGCAGCAAGATCCACATTCCAGTGCAGGAAACACATGGGCGCTGACATCCATGCCAGAGAGGAAATAGGCAACGCTACAGACCGGAAGCAACCGCTTTCTTTAGCCAGTCCTCAGAGCCCTGAAGACAGATCATGGCTAGGGCTGTTAGGCGATGTGTTGTGCAACTTGCCTGTGACTTGTGGTCACACAATGCTGGAGCTGGGATTTTGATGGGAAAAAAAATGTCCACATCTCAGAATTCACACATAAGTCACAGTTTCATGTAACTTGCATCACAATCTATAGCAAATGAGTAGTTTGCAACTTGCGACAGCAAATGAACATATTCTGAAGCATTTCCAACTATGTCGCAGTCGCACAAGGTCGCAAGGCAACACCATAGGAGATCATTAGATATAATGTCGCAATGCGAGATTAATTTCAGTGTTGCATGACACATTGCTGTGTAGCCCTAGCATTAGGGCACCTGCACACGGCATCCTTCAAGAAGAAGGCACTTCAGGAAACTCCTCGTCAACGGAGTTTTGTAGAATCTTTATGTTGCTTTCGGTCATTTCCTGAGCGCTTTTGTGGAGGTTTGCCTCCAGCAGATTTTGCAGCTTTTTTAGGTCACTTTTTGAACTCCAATATCCCTTTCACAGCGATTTCAGTTATCGCACTTTGATTTTTCCTCCCCTTCTTGCAAGAGCTGTAACTCTTATTTTCAGACCACATAACCACTTATCGTACTTTTTATAAGACGCACCCCAACTTCAGAAAAAAAAACAAAAACTAAAAAAAAGGGGGGGGGGATAAAAAATATGGGGTCCGTCTTATAATCCGGAGGGGTGCGGCAGCAGTGGTGGAGCGGGGTAACAGGAGGTAGGGTAAATGCTGGAGTAGAGCAATGCAGCGGGTGTCCCAGATGCTCGCTGCGGGCACTGTGAAGCAGGAGGAGCATCCAGAAGCTGTTGCCAGTGTAGGCTCCAAAGAAATGGCGCCAGGAGTTGGCGCAAGTGCAGATGGAGCGCTCAGTTCAATGAGAAGCCGAGATCTTATCTGCGCACGCGCCACCTCCAGGCGCCATTTTCCTTAGGTCTGCTGCAGGGAGATCAATGGCCTGGAGGCGGCGCGTGCGCAGATGAGATCTTGAACAGAGAGCTGCATCTGTGCATGCGCCGACTCTAGGCATCATTATGTAAAGCCCGCACCGCCGACC